>NW_027495176.1:0-39926 GCF_021521415.1 Bidens hawaiensis | reverse complement strand
ACTTTAAAGTCAATGGGTGATTGGATGAACAAACAATTGAGAATTCCTGATCCTCATTCTCCAAAGCTATCTGATATGGCTGAGGTCAGTTCTGAAATTACAAATCTACCCATGGAAAACGGGGTTGCAACTGAACAAGAGCATGTTGATGGATCAGATACTCACTCGGATGCTTCAACTGAAGTTTCAGATGCTTTAACGATTGAGCAGCGCCGTGCGTACAAGCTTGAACTTCAGGTAAATTAAGAGGCAGCTATTCGATTCTTGTACTTTTTAATGACTCAATATGGATCGTGTTGTATCTCAAAACAAACTGAAAATTTTATATTATTATGCATATAACCTCCTAGATTCTTCGCATTCAAAGATTCAAATTGTTATTATAAACCTCTTGAGATTCTTGAAGCAGTATTATGTTCAAATTGTAGTGATCTAATGTAAAATTAATGGCAGGAAGGTATATCACTTTTTAACCGCAAACCTAAGAAGGGTATTGAATTCTTGATCAATGTGAAGAAAGTGGGAAGTTCACCTGAAGAAATAGCTGAATTCTTGAAAAACGTATCTGGTTTAAACAAAACTATGATAGGTGATTATATCGGGGAGCGGGAAGATTTATCACTAAAAGTAATGCATGCGTATGTGGATTCCTTTGAATTTCAAGATATGGAGTTTGATGAGGCAATCAGAACCTTTCTAAGGGGATTTAGGTTGCCCGGTGAGGCACAAAAGATTGATCGAATTATGGAAAAATTTGCTGAACGTTATTGCAAATGCAATCCAAAAGCATTCATCAGTGCTGATACAGCTTATGTTCTTGCATACTCTGTTATAATGTTGAATACTGATGCTCATAATCCTATGGTAAAGAATAAGGTAATATTAAAGCATTAATGCAAATTACATATTTCTAAACAAAAATGGGCCTAAAAGCTTTGCTAATCTTGCAGATGTCAGCTGATGATTTTATAAGAAACAATCGTGGTATAGATGATGGAAAAGATTTACCAGATGAGTACTTGAGATCATTGTTTGAAAGGATTTCAAAAAACGAGATTAAAATGAAAGAAGATGATTTAGCCGTTCACCAAAGTCATTCTGTTAATAACACAAATAAGATTTTGGGGCTCGATAGTATATTGAATATTGTGGTGCGCAAGAGAGGTGAGGAAAATCACACGAGTGAAGATCTTATGCGACATATGCAAGAACAATTTCAAGAGAAAGCACGGAAATCCGAGTAAGTATTTATTGTACATTTACTTTTATTGTTGTTTACGTTGTTAACATGTAGTTGACAATTTGTAGGTCAGTTTATTATGCTGCTACAGATGTGTTTATACTTAGATTTATGATAGAGGCATGTTGGGCTCCTATGCTTGCTGCCTTTAGCGTTCCTCTAGACCAAAGTGATGATGTCATCATTGTTACACAATGTTTGGAAGGTTTTCGTCATGCGATCCATGTGACATCAGCAATGTCTATGAAAACTCATCGGGATGCTTTTGTGACTTCACTAGCAAAGTTTACTTCCCTTCATTCACCAGCTGATATAAAACAGAGAAACATTGATGCAATCAAGGTTTGTATTGCCCAAACTCACCATAATCAGTTGTAATCAGAAAACTTGACTGCAAATGAAAAACACTAATCACATTTTACAAGTGCTTTAACCACGACTTTTCCAATTTACAATATGAGCCCTTCTAAACAAAACATTTAGACCCTAAAGTTTTTGACTTTTATATTTCTTTCTTAACAAGCATGTTATGCAACGTGGACCACTAACTTTTATTTATTTAATTATTTCTCTTATAACCTTTAAGATACGATGTTCTAAAAATTTGCCAATATGGCGTTGCAACATGCTTAATTTTACTTATGTATCGATGTAAACTTTGTTCAAAACCGAGTTGCTAATGGTAACGTACAAGTGATCGAAGCAAAAACGTACACACCATCAAAACTGGTTATAAAGTTCCGAAATATACCGGTTGCAACATGATTTTTTTGTATCTATGTTTCGGTAAAAGTTTTGTTCGAAATCGAAGGGATCATATATAATTGACTTTTTTTACGGGTACCGGTATTCCTTTCTATAGTTTTCTATGCGTTTCGGCATAAAGTTTCTATGACACATATCTTTTTCATGGTTTAACGAGCCACATCGCGAGCGGGTTTACATTCAAACCAAAAGGGGACACATATTAGAGAATGAAGAGTGGATAAATATGTATTATGCTTATACTAAAATAAATTCATAATCATATTGTATTTAATGGTTTATTATTCTAAAACAGTTACTCTTAATAATGTTTGTTTCACAGATGATAGTTACAATTGCAGATGAGGATGGAGATTACTTACAAGAGGCATGGGAACATGTTCTCACATGTGTTTCTCGGTTTGAGAATTTGCATCTATTAAGGGAGGGGGCCCCACCAGATGCTACTTTCTTTGCTGTTAATCAGAATGAATCTGGAAAGTCAAAACAGTCAAAGTCAAACATCCTTCCTGCTCTTAAGAAAAAAAGGGCTGGGAGAATACAGCAGGCGGCTGCAGCCATGAGAAGAGGTTCATATGATAGTTCTGACATTGGTGGCAATGCTTCTGCTGGTGTTATCACATCAGAACAAGCACACAATTTGGTCTCTAACTTGAATATGTTGGAGCAAGTTGGTGATATGAATCGTATATTTGCAAAAAGTCAGAATCTTAACAGTGAGGCAATAGTTGACTTTGTCAAGGCACTTTGCAAGGTTTCCATGGGGGAGCTACGGTCTGCATCTGATCCTCGAGTTTTCAGCCTAACAAAAATAGTCGAAATTGCGTATGGTTCTGCCTCTTTGTTCTTGCTTCCTTTATAAAAACAAAATATTTCAATAATGCCCTTAGGCCTGTAAATGAATCGAACGTTCAGTGAACCATTCGGAGGGAAGTTTGTTTATCTAATAAACGAACATGAACACGAATTTTGTTCATTTACGTGAATAAACGAGCATGAAGACATGTTTTGTTCGTTCATTTACATTCGTGAACATTCATTTATGTCTGTTTAACCTTTTTAACTGTGTAATTTTATGATTTTTAAAAATAATTAAACATGTTGATAGCCCACCACTAACCTGTTTATGTTTGTTTAGCGCGTTTATGTTGTTTGTTTATGTCTATTTAACCTATTTATGTTGGTTGGTTTATATCTGTTTTAAGTCTTTTATGTTGGTTCGTTTATGTTCATGAACTGTTCATTTAGAATGTTAATGAACGAACATAAACACATGAAAATTCTCATTTTCTTAATGAACAATGATGAAGAAGAGAACCCGTTCATGTATGGTTTAAGTTAAATGAACAAGCACGAACTTTCCTTCATTAGTGTCCTTTCAGTTTGTTTACAGGCCTAATTGCTCTAAATCTTTGCGTGTAAACGATTTATGAGGTTGTATGCATTAAAAATAGAACTTGGACTGCTTTTAACCTGTTTGCTCTGTTCCCCTTGTACCTATTTTTGATTATTTGAATGGTTTGAGATAAAAATACATCCCAAATCGACCCATTTATAAGTAAATTGTTCGAAGTTGTCAATACTTTTCATGGGTATTTTTCAGAGGGTTTAATCATACTTTATCTCTTCTTCATTCCTTATTTTCAGGCATTATAACATGAATCGTATCCGGCTTGTTTGGACAAGTATCTGGAATGTACTATCTGATTTTTTTGTGACCATAGGCTGTTCTGAAAACCTGTCAATTGCAATATTTGCAATGGATTCATTACGCCAGCTGTCTATGAAATTTTTGGAGAGAGAAGAATTGGCTAATTATAACTTCCAGCACGAGTTTATGAAACCTTTTGTGATTGCCATGCGCAAAAGTAGTGCGGTGGAAATCAGAGAATTAATAATCAGATGTGTCTCTCAAATGGTTCTATCTCGTGTCAATAATGTCAAGTCGGGGTGGAAAAGCATGTTTACGGTATCTTTCTTTCTTGACATGTGCTATTTTGAATTATTTTATATTAAGGTCCAGATGTCAAAGTTTTCTCGTTAAGTCCACCTGAACATTGAAACTTGAAACTACTATTTTCTTGGAGGTTCAATAATTATTTACTTTACGGAACAAACAAATTGACCAATGTTTTTAACTTTTAACATTATGTTCACCACACAACCTGTTCACCAGATTTTATAATTGGTTTAAGTGAAACAAGATACTTAGATGGGCAACCTATTAAATAGTGTTAATAATTGTGACCTTAGTGAAAAAAGTTAAATAGTTGGGTGTGCTGAAAGAAACACATAGTTTTGCAAAGAATGAGAGATTTTGGACATTTTATCAAGTGTAACTGAAAAAAAAGCATATTGGAATTTAATAATTCCACCTTTTTGTAGTTGGCCGATAATAATCCCACCTCAAAAAATTCTTGCCACCAGTCCCACCTTTCACACTATTTATTCTCAATGGACCCCATTAAAAAAATTAACTCGGTTAAGTTTTTTTCTGAATTTCAAACTGATGTTTTAGGGCTTTTGATCGGAAGGAGGATACACGCCGATTGATGTAAAACTTATCTCGAAACGGTGCTCCAAGCAACTTGATTTTTGTTGATTGGAAGTTTAAACACCCGAATTGAAGCACCGTTTCGTTGTTTGGAGAAAGTTTCGAGGTAAGTTTTACATCAATCGACTCGTATTCTCCTTCTGATCAAAAAGCTCTAAAATATCAGTTGAAATTTGGAAAAAAACTTAACGGGGTTAAGTTTTTTTAACGAAGGTCCAATGAAAAAAATAGGGAAAAAGGTGGGACACAAGAATTTTTTGAGATGAGATTATTGTCGGCCAACTGCAAAATAGTGGGATTATTAAAATCCAATTTGTCAAAAGAAAATCAGAGGTGTTAAAAAGGCTTGATTTGGAACTTTTAACATTTTTTTGTTCAATATTTTATTCTTTTAACTAAGTTTTAGTGTCAAATATGGTGGCTGAAACATGATTTAGGAGGTTTTATGCATTAAAAATACACTTAGTGACTTCCGACTCAGTTAATCCATTTGACATGTATCCTTTTTTGCTGCACGCACTTAGTGTTGCAGTTGCATTTTCACACGAAAAAGTGGTTCATTAGCCAATCACCCACGTTTTCGTCTGTTTACATCTTAAATTTCAATTCTAATTGTAACATTTACCAGGTCTTTACAATAGCAGCTTATGATAACCATAAAAACATTGTACTCCTTGCTTTTGAAATAACCGAGAAGATTGTACAAGATTATTTCCCATACATTACCGAGGCAGAAACCACAGCATTTACAGACTGTGTAAACTGTCTGATTGCATTCACCAATAGTAGATTCAACAAAGATATCAGTCTCAGTGCTGTCGGTTTCTTGCGTTTGTGTGCTGAGAAACTAGCAGAAGGTGGTATAGGCTTTTCAAAGAAAGAAGGTTCTGAGATGGTGAAATCTACACTTCAAGGAAACAACAAGAGTTATGAGAATGGCGAGTTGGCGGATAAGGATGATCATCTTTATTTCTGGTTTCCATTATTAGCTGGTAAGGAAGTTTATTTATTATGCGGACTGGCAGCCTGGAAAATTGTATAGGGTTCGGGTAACTCAACGTTGGACCTAAAACCGAAAGAAAAACCAAAAATCGGTTTTTGAGATTTTGAAAACCGTTCTGTTTCAGTTTTTTTGGTTTTCGATTTGGGTTTGGTTGGTTTCGATTTTTTCCATTTGTGCTTGTATATAAAGACTTTGGGCTTAAATATTTTTGTCAATTAATAATTAATTCATAATTATACATTTGGGATAAAGTATTTGGGTTACACTCTTAAATACATTCTTATTAATTAATTAAAGTTCAAAATAAAAAATGAAATTTCATAAACTTGGATCGTTTTTTTGGTTTTGATTACATGCAAAACCGAAACTGAGCCAAAGGTTCGGTTTTTACAAAAATATAAGACTAAACTGTTGTTTTTTAAGGGTTATGTTATTTTGGTCTTTCAGTTACGGATCAGTTTTTTCGGTTTCGAACTCAAACTTTTGGGCTACTCCATTTATTCAGTTATTACGGTTACGGTTCGGTTAATTCGGTTTCGTGCACACCCGTAAGCTGAACCATAACCAATACACGCTTATTAAACCAGTTAGCTGTGTCAACCTGTTTTGTATGACTAGTGTTGTTGATATCCACAAGTCAACTACAAGACACAGGACTAATACTAGATCAAAGTTGCAAAGGAAAATAATATAAAATCAAAAAAAGATAAGGAAACTAGTATACGTCTTATACAATTTTTGCAATATCTTAAAAATGACACATTTCAACCTGTTTTCAAACCCATTTTACAATCTTATATGTACAATTTATTCTTATTACTCAGGGCTGTCTGACCTTTGCTTTGACCCGAGACCTGAAATCAGGCAACGCGCTCTTCAAGTACTCTTCGATACATTAAGAAACCACGGCCATCATTTCAATCTGCCATTATGGGAGCGCGTGTTCGAATCCGTCTTATTTCCAATCTTTGACTATGTCCGACATGCTATTGATCCTTCTGCTGATAATTCATCATCTGAACATGTTCTTATTGGTGATGATGAACTTGATCAAGATTCTTGGCTCTATGAAACCTGCACACTTTCACTCCATTTGGTCGTTGACCTCTTCGTTAACTTTTACAGTACTGTTAATCCACTTTTAAAAAAGGTGCTGGATTTACTAGTGAGTTTTATTAAACGTGCTCATCAAAGCCTTGCTGGTATTGGTGTTGCTGCGTTTGTTCGGTTGATGAGTAATGCTGGAGAGTTGTTCGATGATGATAAGTGGCTTGATGTCGTCTTGTCTTTAAAGGAAGCAGCTAATGGAACATTACCTGATTTCTCTTTTGTTTTTAATAATGATGGAAAGTTTTTTAATCATGAAGATGAGCCGGTAGAAAGAGGTAATGTGGAATCTGCAGAGTCTAGTATGCAGGATGATGAGGTGGAGAAAAGGCGGATGGCTCGCTTATATACCGCCATTTCTGATGTAAAATGTCGTGTTGCGGTCCAACTTCTGCTGATACAGGTAAAATATGTGATGAGTCAAAAATGGTGTTTTTTTTACAGGACAAAACGGGTGGGGTTTAGTTAACCGAGCCCCATTTTGTCTTATAGATTTATGCATAATTAGTGTGTTAATTATACTATTTCATTAGCGGTCTATCTTATTGAATAAAATGTTTTAGGTGGTTTGATGCAGTAAACGTATAGGTGGCTTTTAACTCATTTGACTTGTTTCCTTTTTAGCTATTTATACTAGTTCGACTATTTATAGAATAGAATAAACTTAACCCAAATCTAGGGTGTGCATGGGTCGGTTTTGGGCTCAAACTGAACCAAAATCTAAATTAGGTTTGGGTTTTTGAAAACCGTTCGCTTTCGGTTTTCACGATGGATTCAGTTCAGTTACAGTTTTTTTGGTTTTGCCATTTGGGTTATTCTGTTTTTGAATGATTATTACACATTTAGCCTGAAATGTTTGGGCTACACTAATTAAATTCTCACAAGTTACTTGACATTTTAAAATAAATATTATAATCCATAAATTCAATAAAAAGTTGAAATTTATTGGTTTTTATGGGTTCGATTCATTTTTACGGGTATGAATACATGCAAAACCAAAACCGAACCAGAATTCGGTTTTTGAAAAAACATAAAACCAAACCATTGGTTTTGGGTTGGGTTAGTTCAGTTCGGTTATTTCGATTGAGGATCCGTTCTTTCGTTTACATGCACACCCCTAGTCAGATCGACCCGTTCATAAATATGTGGTTCCCAAGGGACTCATAATAGGAAATGTTTCTTTTATAATTAACTTTTGCGGTAAGTATTATATCCATTCTAATGTCCTGTTTTGTAAATATTATCAGGCGATTACGGAGATCCAGACCATATATAGACCTCAACTATCAGTAAAAAACGCCATGATCCTTTTGAATGCAGTACATGAAATGGCAAATCATGCTCACAAAATAAACACGGATGTCACATTACGCTCTAGCATACAAGATCTGGGGCCCATGACCCAAATGCAGGACCCACCATTATTACGCGTTGAAAACGAGTCCTACCAAATCTGCCTCACTTTGTTACAAAATCTTGAAACCGACAAACCCCCGTTATTCGAGGAATCACAAGTTGAAGCTTACCTCGTTGACCTTTGCCATCAAGTCTTGAAGTTTTACATTGAAATAGCACATGTGACGAACGTGTCTTCTAACAACCAACCCCATTGGTCGATACCTTTAGGGTCTGGTAAAAAGAGAGAGTTAGCTTCTCGTGGGCCTGTTATTGTTGCTACTCTACACGCGATATGTAGTTTGGGAGATTCTTCGTTTGAGAAGAATCTTGCTCGTTTTTTTCCTTTGTTTTCGAGCTTGATAAAATGTGAGCATGGGTCCCATGAGGTCCAACTAGCACTTAGCGAAATGCTTAGCTCTTCTGTCGGTCCTGTTCTGTTTCGGTTATGTTGAAAACTATTTCTTCTGTTTTTTTTTCCTTCTATCATTTAGTTTTTCCGCCTTATTTTGCTTTGATATTTGTTAGAAATATATATAGCTTATGTAGTTATATTATTGGCACAAATGCATTTAGAATCAGTAAATTTCGTTGTATCTAGTGAGAATGGGGGCTCTGTACCAGCTTGCTACGGAAAAGCTTCCGCTCGAGTTCAATCATACATGCACCTAATAAATGCTTTGCTTGTTTTGTCTAAGTTTGCTATGGACTGACACTTTGGCTGATGTAATCACTGAACACTGACGTGTAGTTAACTATTTTGCGTATAATCTTGAAATATGATTTTATGTAACTAACAGAATATGCTTTTCTTATCAGGTGTGATAGAAATGCAATCTGTGTCTTTAGAGTATGGTTATCACCTTTCTTTTGTCCTTTTTTGAAGTTTATAGATCTTTTTTTACTTATATATGATTGTAAAAATGTTATAATAATAATAATAATAATACTACTACTACTAATAATAATAATAATAATAATAATAATAATAATAATAATAATAAGAATCCTGTTTTGTTGAATGGAACAAATTCGAAGGTAATATAAAGTGTTTTGTGGCTGTTTTTTACACTATATTGTCACTTGTTTCCACTTCTAATTGAAGTTTAAAATTTGACCCGTTTGATCCTGAGTTTGTCATAAAGAGTAATTTTTGGTCTGGGTTCTTTTTAGTTTTACCTGTTTAGTTTTTGTTCTTTTAAAATATTAACAAACTGGTCAAAACTAATCTAGAGTATGGTTTTGGTTGAAATCATGTTTAAGAGCACTAACGATGGTTAGCATTTGAAAACTTTTATCATACTATGTTTTTTGAATTTTTGGTTGTTTTAGAAAATTTCAGTTGCAAGTATTAAATCATCAGTCAATTCCATTTGCAAAAAGCTTTATGGCCTGTTTGGTTGGAGGATTTCAAAGGATTTCAAGGGAATTAGAATTCGAATTCCATTGTTTGGTCTGTTTGGTTGGGTATGTAAAGGAATTGGAATTGGAATTAGTTTCCATCTAAATTCATCATTTAATGGAATTTAGATTCCTTCCATATATCAAAGGATTTTAAGGTATTTCAAAAGAATGTTCACAATTTACTCAAATAACCCTAGCAAGTAGTAACCAAAGTCACCTGCATAGTCACCAACTTCCACCACCGTTTTTTCCGGCCACTAACATTTTATTCCGGCACCACCATTTTTCCGGCCAACACCAACGAAATTCCGGCGAGATCTGAATCATGTTTTTCCGACCCGGAAACAACGGCTAATTAGTGCGTTTTCCGGCCAGATATAAACGTACGTTTTCCGGTAAGATCTAAACCCGCATTTTCCGGCCATGTTTAAGTCAACGCAACCCTTTTTTTCAACAGTTTTGATTTCTAGCGGTGGTCGGAGATGGTGGTTGACAGTACTGACCGACGGTGGTGAGTAACAAAGGAGTAGTGGTGGTGGTGACGATTGTGACCGGCGGTGGTGGCTGGCAGCTTCAAAGAAAAAGGAAGAAGTCTGATAATTTTACAAATGGGTAGGGTTAGTTATATTTGATAATTTGGAAGGGTAATTTTGTCTTTTTAGGTGTTTTTCAATTCCAATTCCTTTTAACAAATGTATAACCAAACAAGATATGGATTTATAATGGAATTCATAAATTCCAATTCAAATTCCATTTCCCATACAAATTCCAATTCCAATTCCAATAAAGTCCACGAACCAAACGCACCCTAGTTGCTCAACCTCCTTCAAAATTCACTATGTAACTACTGATTGATAGTTTAATCTAATTCGCAAGGCTGAACTAATAATCGAATATGATTTGCAAGCTTCAATTCATCAACCAAAAGCTCCAGTTCATCAGATTTGATCGATTTTATTCGATAACCGATTGGATTAGATAAACAAATATAAATTGGTCAATTATGATGATTGATTTTATCCGGCGAAGAATGATTAATTACAAATTAGGTTTTGTAATTGCTTAATTTATGTGTTTTATTCACTTCTTAGTTTTGGTATATTAATTACGAATTTGTCACCGTGATTTCACTTGATTCACAAAATTAGCATGGTTTTTCTTTTGTTTGTATCTGATCCACTTCTAAAATAGTAAATTAGTTTTGAGTAAACTACATGGATCATTATTAAACTATGCCATAATTTCAAATGATATTTTTCCGTAAACCATTGGCGAAACCAAAGTGTCACGCTTCACTTCACGTCCCTCAAGCAAGAGGGCGGGGGGTTGGTTTTAAGTGTGGTTCACAAAGTGTTGATGCCAGAAAAAAACGGGGTGGTCGGTAAAACGAGGGTGGCTGGTGAGCTTCGAAGAAGAAAAAAGGTGGTGTGTTTTGGGTTTTATTGTTATTATTTATATTATTTTATTACATTTTTCTATTCTCTCACGTTTTTATTTTGGTCTTTATAAGTAAAAGAGTAAAATGGTAACTTTACATTATAAAACACATATTTGTAGTCTTTCATTTATCTCAATGATGAAATCATGACAACTTAAGTGAATAGTAGGGCTTATATTCATAGTTTTTCATACTTACGTATGAAATGAAAATTTTATCATAGTTGACCCGATAACTAATTTACTCTTTAACTTTTCAAATAATATTCTGGATATTTTATGTATTTAAATAGAACTTTTTTCGACCTAACATGCCCATATGACGAATTTTGTTTTTAACTAGCTTTATGAAATTAAACTCGATGTATTTTTAGCTTAATGATAGAGGTAGGCATTAACTGGGTAAGACCCGCGAGTGTAACATCCTAAAATTTTTATATTGATAAATAAAAGAAAGTTATGTTTAGTAAATTCACGTTTTAGTTATTTAATGTCGAGTAAGGAACGGGTCTTGGGCTTAGTTATTTTATGAACTCGGCCTGTCTCGACCCGTAGGAAGCCAACCCGAGCCTAACCAAACCCGTAGTATATAAACGAAAGTTCTTGACACTTCCACCATTTTCACCATCTTCCTTCACTTACACCCACCCAAACACTCTCATTTCTAGAGAGAGAAGCTAGAGAGAGAAAGTTCTCAAATCACAAATCCGAGTCCACAATCTTGTTCCTAATCGTTTTTGGTAAGTCCCTCTCGAAAATCATCCGTTTTCATAACCATTTCGGCCTCAAATCGAGCAAAAACGTAACTTGAGTTTTCGGGTCAAAAACCGCCTTGTTTTGGTGTCAAAATGCAAGCTTTTGTGTTTAAAAGTACTAGGAATCGATAGCCCTTTCAATCCCGAGCATTTCCATGTCAAAAACTTCGATTTTGGGTCAAAAATCTGGAAAATCTGGAAAACCCGTGGGTTTCTCCGTCGCCCAGCTTGAAGGAGTCGAATCAGACTCATTCGATCGAACCAGTCGATCGAATCAGTCCATTCGATCGAATGCGTAGATCGAACAAGTCCAGTCGACCGAATAGGGAAGCAACCGAATGGTCTCCAACTCATTCGATCGAATGAGTTTTGTATTCGATCGAATGAGTGTTGTATTCGATCGAACGTGTTCCTATTCGATCGAACGTGTTCCTGTTTGATCGAACGTGTTCCTATTCGATCGAACGTGTTGTATTCGATCGAACGTGTTCCTATTCGATCGAATCAAGCCAGAACCAAGTTGTTTCCAAGATTCGCCTGAAGTGAAGTTCGTTTATGAAATAAATTAAAAAAAACCTAATGGAAAATGTGTTAAGGCGGTTATCGAAAATGAGTAGTAGTAATAGTAGTAGCAGTAATTGATATGTGTAAATATTATACAGTTAGCCGAGCCCAGTTAAAGAAAGGAATTACAATCAACGGCGAGCGTAACAGGATCCAGGTGAGTTTCTAGCCCCATTCCTTGTTATGTTTTCGGGGCTGTGTGCATACTTGATGTGTTGTTAATACATTTATCCAAAGTGATAAGTGTATGCCATAGGTGATATATGTGATATGTATGAATGATTGCTTGATGGTTCGTGAACGATCTTCGGATATTGCACGTACTGTCAGGTTGTAACGTTATAAATATGGCAAGTATGATATGTATGTTTATGTGTATGAACGTAAGAAAGTTAATAAAAGAAGGAAATGACGGTTGTATGGTTGTATGGTTACAAAAGGGGTACCGAGCCCTAATAATACTCGAGGTATGATGTATGGTTGTATGGTAACGAAGAGGGAATCGAACCCTACTAATATTCGAAAACATGGGACCAGACCCTAATAATATCTGTGATGTTAGGGACCAGACCCTAATAATATCTGTGATGTTAGGGACCAGACCCTCATAATATCTGTGATGATAGGGACCAGACCCTTATAATATCTGTGATGTTAGGGACCAGACCCTTATAATATCTGTGAGGTTATAGGGCGAAAGGCTCTTTAAAACGTATGATTATGAATGTAAAGAAAGTATGTAAGTAAGAAAGAAAGTATGTAAGTAAGAATGAAGGTATGAGTACTTATGTGTGTATGAAAGAAAGTTATGAGGTTAAGTACGTATGTATGTAACAAGGTATTGCATGGTAGTGTATGATTAACTAGAACTCACTCAGCGTAGCTGACTTTTAGTATGCACGCAGGTGAGTAGGTTGAGACAGCTGGCTTGAGTGGAGGACACATGGCAGAAGACTAAAGCCTGGCATCTGAAGATCCGATATGTTTTATAAGTTACGTTTTGATTTTGAAAGACAAGAGGAATGTTTAAAGACATGATTATGAATTGATATGTAATGTTTTATGAAAGTTTTATATTCCGCGTAAAGTTTTTAATTAACTCTGATATTTAGAACTGTGTTTATGAGTAAATCCAACACGAAAGTAGGGTTACCGGTAACGGGGCCTTACAGCGAGGCCCTTAAAACTTAAATCGAATCAGACCTGGTTATCTAGTAAACAAAGTTAAAGTTCTTTACCTTATAATTTATTATTTATCCTTTGACAAAACTAATAATGCTTGTATTTCAAATCTCTCTTTTCTCTCATCCATTCACATTAACCTACCCACATTAATTGAACTAAGAAAGATTAACACCTAAATAATCTCATGGCAACTTGGAAAAGGAAGACACATATATACAAAAATACACGCCATTTTGTCCTCATGTGACTACCACCTAATGCCCTTTGAATCTTGCCTTTAAATCTTTTTTATCACACACCATCTTTCTGGAACTGTGATTTCCTAGTAGTTAAGTGTCTTTAAAATGGTGTCGTTGTATACAGAATCCAAATGACTGTTATTAGGCATTAACAGAGTGGTAATTTGTAAATAAATAAGAGTTTTTATATAATTGTTGAAGCTCATTTGAGTTGAAGTTTATCAAAACTTTTGTTCATTTAGAATAGTGAGAATCATTTTGATAACGTTTTTCATAGGTACCATAGTTTTCGTAAAGAATTTCGGCCTATTTGAATTTTCAAATGAAAACAGCTTTGGCGAATTTTCATGTAATATATAAGCTCCTCGGGATCTAACTATTGTATGCGTTTGATGTTTTGGTTCTCTTCTAGGAGGCTTCTGCTAGTTTCTGTTTTAGAAAATATAAGCAAAATGAGCTACACAAAGTTACAAAATATAGTTTATGTACACGCATGGTCCAAGTGGTTAGAAGGGTATTGATTGGGATCCCTAGTTACCCGTCCAAGATCATTTAGGTGGCGGTAACGGGGTGTCGAAGTAATATATATATATATATATATATATATATATATATATATATATAAAGGATCAAATACAATAATCCCTTATCACACAATATGTACGCGAGTTTGTACACCATCGATTTCAAAAAAACACGCGACCTTCCCATGCTCCAGTGCTTTAATCCTCTGCTCCCATCAACTCTAATCCACTGCTCCATCGATTCCGTACACGTTTACCGTCACCGTCACCGTCCAATGATTGCATCCACCGCCGCGACCGTCGAGGTACCGTCGTGAATACCATCTTCCTCGTCACGCCTTTTCACAGGTCAGTTTATAAAATTGACCAATTGAAATTGTTGCACTAATTGATCAATTAAACTTTAAAATTGGTCCAATTAATCATCAATTTGAAGTTTCAATTAATCAATTTTGAGTTTTGCAGAAACCCAGTTGCAAGCGTTCCATATTTTGTTCATATGATCGAATCAATGATCAAATTAACGGTCGATTGACGTTTGTTTGATGATTATGAGATTATATGAAGTGATTCTAGTGTTCAATTTCATGTTTACATGTGTTTTATTTTTTTTATGTTAGTTTTAGAAGTTCTGAACACCCAGAACTTCTTAGAACTTTTAAACTTTTTATCAGAACTTCTAAACCATTTTAAACATCCAGAACTTCTTAGAACTTCTAAACTTTTTATCAGAACTTCATTTTAGACACCCAGAACTTCTTAGAACTTCTAAACTTTATCATAACTTCTAAACTTTTTTAAACAACCTGAACTTCTTAGAACGTATTAGAATGTTTAAAGATGTTCATTTTTTTTGAACACCCAGAACATCTGTGAACGTATTAGAACGTTTAAAGATGTTCTTTTTTGGCCAGAACGTTTAAAGGTCTTCAGTTTTGTTTCAGAACGTTTAAACATAATATTTGTACTGAACTTATAAACAACATTATTTAAAAACGCATAAACAGAACGTATAAACTTTTTGTACTGAACTTTTTAAAGTCTAATTGATTTTGTTCTGAACGTTTAAACAGAACGTATAATACGTTTAAACAGAATGTATAATTAGAAAGTATAAACTTAATGTTAGAACTTCTAAAGTTTTGGTACAGAACTTCTAAACTTGAACGTTTAAAGGTGTTCGTTTTTTGTCAGAACGTTTAAATGTGCAGTGTCTTCAGTTTTTGTTTAACATCCAAAATAAGTTGCAACTGTAAAATTGAAGGCTCAAATTTGTATGATTAGGCGAAAAATTGAAGAACAAACAACAATCGTTTGTTTAATTGAAAAAAAATTGACCCATTGTGTTTGAAGTTTATTCGCAGGTAACAAACATTTTTTAGGTTTAGATAACTCAATTTAGTTTGATGTCAATCTGTAGATTATTTGTTATGGATCGACGATTGAATTATATTGATATGGATGGACGTCTGATGAATCAATTGATGAATTAGATTGTAGAATTAGATTTAGGTTATTTACGATTATGCCACCGTGTAAAAATTAAATCAATGTTCGCGTACCTAATGTATGATAACTGATTATTGTACAATAACCCACCCCTATATATAGGGTAAGGATCCTAAGAGAACCCTTTGCAAATTGAGAACTTTGAGAACCATTTTGAACCACTAAAAACATCTTTAAAAAAATATTTAAAAATATCATAAAACAAAAAATAATAAAAATTTTAAAAAAGTAAAAAAACCAAAATTCTTATATTTCATTCCTGTTTCATTAAAAAAATAAAAAAAACAAAAAAAATATATAAAAACGTTGTATTATACACATATGTATAATTTTATATAATCTTTAGTTACGTAATATACACATATGTATAGTATCATTTATAAAAAATTATACACATGTGTACAAAAAAACATGAAAATGTACATATATGTATATATTATACATATGTGTATATAACTTAGCTAAACCGAGTTTTTTTTATTTTTTTATGAAACTGGGATGATAAAATAAGAATTTTGGTTTTTTTACTTTTTTGATTTTTGTGTTTTTTTTTTTTGATTTTATGATTTTTTTATTTATAGGTTTTTTGTGGTCCAAAATGGTTATCATAGTTCTCAATTTCAAAAAAGTTCTCGCATGATCCTGATCCTATATATATATATATATATATATATATATATATAATTGATTTCTTTTGAGGGGTCATGTTATTCTATAAAGAGTAACAAAAATGAGAAGTGTGAGAAGCCATAAATAATTGACATGTGTCAAGTGGGAACCAAAAGAAAAAGGGTATAGAGTTAATTGTACACATTTTCTCTCTCCACATGCAAGACACATATTAATACCCCCATCATTTTAGAACGTCTACAACTTTTTCGTATGATATTAAAAAAAAATCATCATAATAACAAACGTTTTTTTATCTTTAATATGAGTATGCTTTTTGTTATATAAAATTTAAAACAAAAATTACGTCATTGTGTCTTTTCGCACACCATTGTGTCATTTCGCACACCACTGTGTCTTTTTTTTTTCATTGTGCCTTTTCGCACACCATTGTGTCTTTTCGCACACCGTTGTGTATTTTCGATTATTATTTTTTTGTCATTGTGTCTTTTCGCACACCATTGTGTCATTTCGCACACCATTGTGTCTTTTTTCGCCATTGTGCCTTTTCGCACACCATTGTGTCTTTTCGCTTATCATTGTGTCTTTTTTCGTCATTGTGTCTTTTCGCACACCATTGTGTCTTTTCGCTTATCATTGTGTCTTTTTTCGTCATTGTGTCTTTTCGCACACCATTGTGTCTTTTTTCGTCATTGTGTCTTTTCGCACACCAATGTGTCTTTTCGCTTATCATTGTGTCTTTTTTCGTCATTGTGTCTTTTCGCACACCTTTGTGTCTATTTGCACACCATTGTGTCTTTTTTCGTCATTGTGTCTTTTCCCACACCATTGTGTCTTTTTTCGTCATTGTGTCTTTTCGCACAACATTGTGTATTTTTTCGTCATTGTGTCTTTTCGCACACCATTGTGTCTTTTCGCTTATCATTGTGTCTTTTTTCGTCTTTGTGTCTTTTCGCACACCATTGTGTCTTTTCGCACAACATTGTGTCTTTTTCGTCATTGTGTCTTTTCGCACACCATTGTGTCTTTTTTCGTCATTGTGTCTTTTCGCACAACATTGTGTATTTTTTCGTCGTTGTGTCTTTTTCGCACACCACTGTGTCTTTTCGCTTATCATTGTGTCTTTTTTCGTCATTGTGTATTTTCACACACCATTGTGTCTTTTCGCACACCATTGTGTCTTTTTTCGTCACTGTGATTGTGTCTTTTAGTACACCATTGTGTCTTTTCGCACACCATTGTGTATTTCGCTTATCATTGTTTTTTTCGTCATTGTGTCTTTTCGCACACCATTGTGTATTTTTTTCGTCATTGTGTATTTTCGCACATCATTATGTCTTTTCGCTTATCATTGTGTTTTTTCGTCATTGTGTCTTTCAACTCATCATCATGTTTTTTAAATACTAATAATACCGTTGTGTAATAATAATATGTAAAAATAATGATAAAATAACAACAAAATATCTAATACATAAACACACAATTATTAATACATGTTACACAATAACTTGAAACGGAAAACACAATAATAAATACGTATAACACAATGACCTAAAACGTAAGACACAATGGGAATACGTATAACACAATGACCTAAAACGTAAGACACAATGGTGAATATATGTAACACAATGATTTGAAACGTAAAACACAATGAAAACAACATATTACACAATGAACAACAAAAAAACACAATTAAAAAAACCCATTAATTTTATTTTTATTTTTATATAACAATATGATACTCATATTAAAGATAAAAAAACGCTTATTATTATGGTGAATTTTTTTTAAGAAAAATAACGTCGTATGAAAAAGTTATGGACATGTTAAAATGATGGGGTAATTGACATGTGCCTTGCATGTGGAGAGAGAAAGTCAACAAATGTGGGTTATTACCATCATGCACTTTCCATCAATTTTTATTTATTAAATTAATCTCAGCCATTCAAATCTAAGATCATTGGACTGAATTCCTTCTCACCCTTCTCATTTTTGTTGTCCTTTGTATTTTAAATATAACCACTTTGAGTTTTAAGAAGTCGAAAGAACACAACGTAACAATTTGTTTTTGAATTTTTTTACACATATGTAATATGTAAGTGTAAGTAACGCAAAAAAAAAAATATAGGATATATATAGGGGAAATATATTTTGAGAACTTGGTGAGTTGTAAGAACTTTAAGAACTCAATATGGACCACGCGTTTAATTAAATGAATATATAATATGTGGTTGAGATTAATTAAAAAATGAATCAGGAGAGAGAATAAATATTTTTAATTATTACAAAAATTTAAATGTTAGTTACACATATGTAAAAAGTCGATTCAGTGTGTAAAACAATACTGTAATTTTTTTACGTTACTTACACTTACATATTATATATGCGCAAAAAATATTCAAAAAAATAATAAATTGTTAAGTTGAGTTCTTTCGAGTTCTTAAAACTCAAAGTGGTTCTTAAAAAATCAATCATATATATATATATATATATATATACAGGATTAGGTTCATTTCAGAAGTGATTTTATAGAGAGGAGTGCGAGAAGTGATCTCAACCATTAGATTATTAATCAATGGTTGAAATATTAATGCGTTTATTATAATTCATAAAACTTGAAAGACTTTGAAATTAATAATAATAGGGTAGTTTAGGTAGAATAAAATAATTTATCATTTAATTTATCTCATCTATCCCTAAATAAAAGCTCAAGAATTTATTATTTGTAAGTTACAATTTATTTGTTTTATTATATGTTACTGTAAGATTTAATTTTGTTCTTTTTTCACCAATAGTTTTTTTATTTATAACATTAAGCAAAATAGTATCTTCATGATTGACTTATATTTTGAAAATAAATAATAATTTGAAGATGTGTAAGACAGAAAAAAATGTGTACGAATAAACCGGAAATGTGTAGGAAAATAAATAAGATGTGTATGAGAAAAATAAAGATGTGTAGGAAAAAAAATCAAGTTGCGTATGGGAAAATTAGAAATGTGTAGGGAAAAAATGAATATGTGTATGTGAAAATTAAAAATGTGTAGGAAAAGTTTGAATATGCGTGGGAATAAATTAAATACGCGTAGGAAAAATTGAAGATGTGTATGATGAAAGAAAAACGTGTTCGGCGAAATTGTAGATGTGTAGGAAAAAATATGTTGTGTATAAGAAATTAAAGATGTGTAGGATAAAAAGTAACATATGTATGAGAAAATTAACTATGTGTAGGAAGAAATTAAATATGCGTAGGAAACATTTGAAGATGTGTAGGACGAAAAACATGTGTACGAAGAAATTGAAAATGTGTAGGAAACATATTTAGACGTGTACAAAAAAATTAAAGATATGTAGGAAAAAAATTGTAGAGGTGTAGGAAAATATTATAGTTGTGTAGGGTGAATTCAAGAGATATGCTGAAAAATTATAAAGATTAATTTATTGTTTTATGGATTTATTGTGATTATATTAATTAATTAGTTAGAAATGTAACTTGTATTGGTTTAATTATATATATTAATAGGAGAGAAAATACATTTATATTACTTTAATAACCTTGTTATATATTTTAATGATTCAAGATTAAAAATTAAATGAGTGGTCCAGATTAACTTCTTGCACTTCTCGCTGTAAATTTACTTTTTGCATGAACCACCCCCTATATATATATATATATATATGGACAAGTTAACATACAAATTAAATTAACGTGTAAACTGTAAAAGTCATGTAGTGTTATTATGTAATTACCTCGTAATGTAATTACACTATTTAAGTCTCATAGTTAATACGTTAATTTAATTTGTGTGTGTTTGTGTATAGGGTTAGGATAAAATAAAAACTCACTTGAGTTGTGAAAACTCTAGGAACTCATTCTTAATCACATGTTTTTAATTAAAGTTTTGTAACATCTCGAAATTTCTAAAATAATATTAATTATATTATTTAATATTGGTGGGAAGGTTTACTCGGGTTAATGGAGAAATAATAAAATAAAGTAGGAGTTATTATGAGTCGGGCTTGCATTGGGTTAAGTAATATGGGTAATGGACTTGGATTTGAAAGGAAGGAGGATGGACCATGGGCTCAAGCCCATGATCCATAATATATAAACCTTAATTACCAACTAATTCATTCATTTCCATTTCATTCCATACACCACCCAAAACACACACTTATCTCTCTCTCATCCTACTTTCTCTCTAGCCGAAATCACCAAGAAAACCCGAGCATCGATCCGAGGTAATGATGGTATGATATTGTAGAGATCCAACCCCGTTAGATCTAGTCGCGAAATGACGAGCCGAAACCTTAAACCGTTAAAGTCACGAGATCCGGATGGAATCGGGTATAAATCGATCGAAAGATGAGCTTAGGGATCACCTAGCTCAGATCTGGATCGAACGGGATGAAAAACGGCGAAAACGATGGTGAAACGAACGAGATCTAGCTTTTCCGGCAAGATCCTGGTTTTTCGGTGATTACGGCGTCGGAAAAGCATGTACAAGGATGTCAGGAATTCTGACAGTCTGACCTAACCCTAGTTCGTTAGCGGTGACTTAACGAACTAGAAGGTAATTCGTTACTCCATTTTGTTAAGAGGAAATAACGAACTAGAAGCAGTTCGTTAAGCCATTTGTTAAGTAATTCGTTAACGAAGGAATAACGAATTAAGAGTACCCCTTCGTTAAGGAAAAGTAACGAAGAAGCTTCAATTCGTTAAGTAGTTCGTTAAGAAAGAACTGACGAATGAACCCCAAGTTCGTTAAAGGTTCAGTTCGTTAAGAAATAACGAAGGAGCCTCATTCGTTAACGAACTGGACTTTGAAAGAATGACAGAAGTGGTCCTTGGACTTAGAAAAGAATGATTTAATTACAAAATAGCCCTTGGACTTTATTAATGATTAAGAGGTTAACAATAAAATATTATCTTGAAATCCTAATGGAAAATGTGTTAAAACAATTAATGAAAATAAATTTTTTGTTACAAAATATGTTAACCCCAGCCAGGGGCTCTGCCCCTTGGACCCCGCTAGGGGCTACCGCCCCTAGAACCCCGCTGCCAGGGGCGCTACCCCCGGACCCCCATTCGTTGGGGGTAATAATTAAACTAGAAATACAATATGCATAGTGATAGTAATTATTACGCGTAACTGTTACACAGTTAGCCGTGCACAACTCAAGAAAGGAATAACCATAAACGGTGAACGTAACCGAGTTCAGGTGAGTTTCTAGCCCCACTTTCTTGTTATGTTTTCGGGGCTGTGTGCATACTCGATGTGAAGTGTGACTACACTTACCTTAAGTGGTAAGTGTATGCTATAATGTTTGATATGATATATATAGATGTAATGAATGAATGTCTGTCGATGCGTGAACGATCTTCGGATATCGCACGTGTGGACAGGGAAAGTAACGTTTATCGGTGCGTGAACGATCTTCGAATATTGCGCGCACCGCCAATGGGGATGAACTCCAAGTGGTTATTAGTGTGTGTCAATGTTATGATGTAACTTGGCTATTATGTAATTGTTATAATGACAGAAAGTGTGTTGTAGACAAGTAGCAGTAGAGTGTGATAGAAGTGGTAAGGGTCTAGTAAGGGTGTTAGTGGCATGACGATAGTACGTGGTAGAGTAAGCCTATACGTGCCTTCGTTATTAAAGTGGCATAACGTGAGTGCGTGGTATGGGTAAGCCTATACGTGCCTTCGTTATTAAGTGGCATAACGTGAGTGCATGGGAGGGTAAGCCTCTATATGTTTCCGTAAACAAGTGGCTAAGACGTAAGGGGCAGTTAAGTGGTTAAGTGGTAAGGTGAACAGGTTAGACAGTGGACTGTGTATCTTCGGATACGTATATAATACATGTAATGGTTGTATGGTAAGTTGCTTGATTAACTAGAACTCACTCAGCGTAGCTGACTTTTAGTATGCACGCAGGTGATCAGATTAAGGAGCTAGCATGAGGATGGTACATGGCATGGATTGAACGGCTGGCATCTGAGGATGGAAGAAATGATGTTTTTAAATATGATGATTCATGTTATGGTTTTAAAGAAAAGATTAAAGGTTTTGTAGCGAATGATTGAAGTTAACGTTTCCGCGAAAAGTTTTAATTAACTCTGATTTGTAAGAACTGTGTTTATGAGTAAATCCGACGTTAAGGTAGGGCTACCGGGTTCGAGGCCTTACAAGTTTGAATCTTGTGATCCACAATTAAAGTTAATAAAAATTACATTTTCTCTCTCTAGAAAAAAATGTTTAAAAGATAAAAAAAATGTAAAAGAAAATACGAAATAAGTTTTTTTTTTCCCGATATTTTGAATTAAATGTAACATATTTTACATATGTAAAAAAAACGATGTTACATAGGGTTTTCTAAAATCAAGAGGGTTTTCATTCTATACATGTAACACCCCGGCTAAAGCGGAATACGCCCGAGTGTGACGTACAGATTGCTCAAAACACATGTGACACTATAAAATGACAATATTATCATTAATTTATTTAAACAACAAGTACACAAGTTTGGAAGTAAGCGAAATACAAAGAAATACACATTTAAGAAATTCGTCCATTTAAGTTGAATATCCTAAGTACTAATGTCTTTGTCACGGCAACAGCCTTTAAATAAGATACATGTAGAATATATATAAAATAATGCCAACTAAATGAATAGTTGGTGAGTTCACATAAGTTTTGATATAAATACATAAAAATCTACAATTCCATGAACAAATGTAAATGAGCAAGTAAGGTCATTTCCAGTTGGGATTGTGCACCAATGTACTCGGATAATAGCGCAAGTAAGTGCCCTTTCCGTTGGTAACAACCAACATACTTGTTAGGGCTGATAATTTCGATACTGAGGATATGTTATCCTTGAAGATATGCCTGGATCAATTATCCTCCTGAAGAATTCCAGAGTCATGTCAAGATCAAGGATCCTCAGAAGTTGATATTATTAACAATTGTTTCATGTGTGTAGGTTATTATTCAACAAAAGCAATGACTCTATGACTAAGTCTACCCCAAATTTCGCTACTGGAATCTCCCAGCACGTGGTCAATGAACGTTGGAGGATTTGTGGAAGAGTGGCGGATAGTTAGGAATTGTTGTTATTTGTTATTTACTTTATAAACATCGAGATAACGATTGATTAGAACTCAATTGTACTCACACACACTAGAGCAGAATTCATACTTCTCTCAACACACTAGCATTCATTGTAACATTTATCGTAACCTCCAAAACACTTGTAACCTTTTTTGATTAATAAATTGGTGATTGACGAGTTGTCATCACCCGGGGTTTTTTTCCTTTGATCCAAACAAGATCAAAGGGTTTTTCCTCGCAACAAATCACGTTGTTTAACCTTATTTCATTCATATAATCATTATTATCATTGTACCACTAAACCTCACAATTACGGATTTGGATACATTATCCTTAGCTGATTTTTATCCAAAACAATTTGGCGCCCACTGTGGGGCAATTGGTGCTATAATCCAGAAAATACCCTATCATTTTCAACCTTTTCATACCCATATCACTGTCAATGGCCTCTCAATCAACCTCTGCTTCATCAACCATGCCATCTTCGGTTCCTCTCTCATCAAGAACCTTGCCGCCGATGCCTCCGCCAATCACGGGAACAACAAGGGCTGCTGCTGCTGGAAACAAGACACAACTACCAGTCTTCCAGAGCTCGAAAACTACTGCTGCTACTTCGGTATTTAATACTAACCATGATGTTTCTAATATGTTTTCGCAGGTCAAAGCATATATAAAGCAGCAAACAAAGACTAACCAAAGGATCCTTCTGGTGATTGAAGATCTCAAGAAGACTAAGAGGCCAGCGGAGGATCACACTCCCTTGATTCCTAGGATGCTGGATTTCACCACTCCAGGATCCTTGGCTCAGTTCACTCAAGGATCATCTATCCTTCAACAGGGGTCCATGGGTCAACAGACTCAAGGATCCTCACTGTTTCAACCAGGATCATCTATCCTTCAACAGGGGTCCATGGGTCAACAGACTCAAGGGTCCTCACTGTTTCAGCCAGGATCATCTATCCTTCAACAGGGGTCCATGGGTCAGCAAACTCAAGGATCCTCATACTTCCAGCAAGGATCATCCATCCTTCAACCGGGATCCTCTGGGATATACCACCAAGGATCCTATAATTCCAACCCCAAGGATCCTTCTTTCAGAATCAAGGATCCTTAGGAGTTCAACATCAACTATCCTCCGAAATCCATGAGGGAGATATAATTCCCATACAGACCATTGCCTCTGGAGGACCGACCGCTGTAGCGGACGCTTCTTACCTCAACTACTCATCCGGGATGCCAACCTTCACCCAGCAAAGAGGTAACTTATATGATCCTATATCTTTAGATGCTAACCGTGGTTCCATGCAGGATGCAGGTATCAACCAAGCTATGGCTAAGGAACTATAAAAACTAAAGGATACGATATCCAGCGTACCCGGGGTAATCCGCCCAATTCCCGAGATACCAAAAGGGAGCCACAAGTTATCCAGATTTGCTCCACCTATCTGTGATGCTGAAATCCCAAAGCGATTCAAGACCCCCACCATGAAGACTTATGATGGGACCACAGATCCTGAGGAGCACGTTGCACAATATAGGGAGCGTATAGAGATCAATCCAATCCGTGAGAGGCTCAAGGAGGCCTGTCTGTGCAAAGGCTTCAGATCCACACTGACAGGATCTGCATTAAAATGGCTGCTAAGTCTTCCGCCCTTTTTAGTAACTTCTTTCTCACACTTAGTTAATTTATTTAAAAGTCAATTTTCCTGTAGTAGGAACTTTGAGAAGTTAACTAGTGATTTATACTGAGTTATCCAACCTAGTGATATCCCTTATGTTTTGGATAAAAATCTAATAAGGATCAAGTATCCAAATCTGTTAATGACAAGTGTGTAATCGGAATATTAGTGAAGTAAGGTGCTAACTTGATAATGACAAGTGTGTAATCGGAATATTAGTGAACACAAAGGTTTGATCACGAGGGAAAAAGCCCTTAATCAAGATAGTCTTACTTCGGTCAAAACTTATCAAGGCAATCCTTGGTAAAATAACTCCGGTCAAGGATTAATAAGATAATATTTGGTTGAATTACTTTAGTCAATGATCAAAAAGGTAACCTTTGGTCGATGAGTATATGATTATCGTTCTCCGGCATAAAAAACCCCGGACGGTGAAAACTATCACCGTCGATTATATTAATAAATAAAAGATGGTTACAAAAATGGTGGAGTTTATGATCGAGATTACAAGATATGCTAGTATAGAGAGAATGCTTGTTTCAGCTCTAGTGTGTGTGATATTACATGTGTTTTTTCTACTCGATCATAGCTCATTTAAATAAGATAATAACAATAACAATATCTCCTAATTATCCGGAAGTCTTCCACTTAGCCGCTCCACGATCTTTGACCACGTGCCAATAGCCATTCATCAGCGATATAAGCTGTAGACCAAGTCTAAATACCGTTGTTGTTATTTAAGCATTAATCTTCTAGAGAATTCATCCATAATCAGCTACGTTGAAGTAGGATCCAGGATCCATGCTCCAGCTAGAGGTTGCTCTATGAAGATAGTTAATACAAATACATCTTAAAGTTGCCACACCTGTCTAACACATCACCATACTAAACGCAATCATTAGTAAACAATTTATACCGAGGATCGTCGATCCTTTATATCCTGACACATATTTCAAGGATAACCTATCCATAAGATAGTTAAGGATAAAGGATCCTCAATATAAAATTCATGGCCTAACAATTGCCCCCAAATGGCGGGTGACAGTGGAATACAGCTGTCATTTTGAAATTCCAAATAATTGTGAAAACTGATAGATGGGACGGTTTTGCCAGAATATTTACCATTTAACCCCCAAGGTTAATTATAACCGTCTATATATGCCGCCCTATATCTTTGATTATATACACGCCTTCATCCAACACATCAGGTATCGTTCTTACCTTTCTCTCTTATTTTATTTAATCATGTCTGCTGTTTCATCTTCTTCTTCTCCGCCCCCCTCTAAACCTTCCGAGCAAACCTCCGACGGCTACGAGTTAACCGAAATGGAACCACAATGTCTACTTGCTAACCCATCTACTGAAATCTGCAAGCTTACGAATCCCGAGGTCGATGACTTTCGTACACTGTTTCCACCGAAAACCCTCTTTCGACCCTATAAATCCAGCGTTAGATGTTATGTTTACTCCAAAGGTTGGGTTTGCTTCCCGGCGACTCCCTTTCTTATCGGCTATAAATACCCTTTTCTGCCTTTTACCCAAAGTTTTTTCGATTCTACCGGCATATATTACATACAAGCTATGCCGATGATTTGGAGGGTTCTTAGCACTATCGAAAGAATCATTGAGGAGGAAAAAATCGATTTCGGCCTTCCAGAGTTGTCATATTTGTATAACCTTACTACCTTCGATTCTGCTCGTTTCATCTCCAAATCCAAGCCCCGACAGCCACATCCGATCTCGAAAGCCACGCTAAATGACTCCTTGTGGAAGAATCAGTTTTTCTTCGTAAAACGTGATCCAATACCAGGGGGAATTGATCTTCCTTCAACGTGGGTTACGAAGGGTAGGATCCCGGATCCTTAAGGAGTAGCAGGATCCTTTATTCTTCAATCTTTACCCTTATGCTGTTTTTGTTGTCTGCAGTTGAGAACTTCGCTTCATTGAGCAAATTACCTGGAACAGAAGAGCAAGAAAAACGGTTCCTGGAGTTAGATACCGCAGTTAGAACTTTTCAAGCTCGATTTGTCGAAGGTTTATGTTATATCGCCTCAAGTTCAAGCATGTCAAGTAAGTTAATAATTTTAAAATATTTAGAATAAAGTAGAAGACTTATCTGTCAATTTTTCTTCCATAGGCACCAAGAATCGGGAAAGTCTGCTCTTAAGTTCTCCCTGGATGATATCGATTGTATGGTCACTTCTCCTACTGTCAAGAAGGAAGCTTCCAAGGCTGGAACTAGCTTTGAACCCAAGACTGCCACGACCAGGGCCAAATCCGCAGCTTCCAAGAGGAAAAGATCCTCTGATCCTGAGACTCATTGTGACATTGCCTGTTCTGTAAGTGTATTGTATTCTTCTAATATTTTTGGATCCGATATTGTTCCGTTTCTGATATGAAACTTGATGATAGGCTGTGACCGCTATGAGGGATTATTATGAGAAGATTATCCATCAGATGAGCGAGAAAATGTCAGGCTTAGGAAAAGCTATGGTTTCTAAGGATAAAGCTATGACCCAGCTTTCCAAGGAGAGGAAGCAATTGGAGGATCAACTATACTTAGCCGAAGCCCAACGTCAAGAGGAAGTGGAGCAGGCAACTGATGAAGCCAAGGTGTAGGCTGCTAGGTCGATATTCCAGGCATGGATCAAGATGGCGACTGAGGCCGGTGATCCTGCTTTTGACAAGTCAGCCTGGGATGTGGAGAAATGGAAGGCTGCTCTTGATGACCTTGGTGGTGAGGATGACGAGGAAATGGTTGAGAACACCGAGGCTGGAACCAGTAGCGTTAAGGATGCGGTTGAAGCTGGAAAAGAAGGAGGTGATGCTGCGGTTGGAGAAGCAGCTTAAGTGGGCAATGAAGGATATTAAAGACAAGGCCCGAGCCCACTTTTTTATTTTGTGTTGATGTTTTTCTGAACAACTTCTATGGTTTGTAATAAACAATAGTATTTAGGATAAAGGATCCATGATCCTTAAGACAATTGGCGGGGGTGACAAAGGTGGAGGGATCCTCTGTTTGTGGGGATGAAGCCTTTGTTGCCCATGTCTTTTAATTTCCCTGCACTTTATGAACTATTAGTAACTTTCACTTAACCCGGATGGATGGTCCATCTTTTCGTATGGTGAAGTCCGGGTTAGGAATTTTGGATAAGTCCTCGGGGCTTATTTTAATTAATATATAAATCTTTTGACTTTTTACTCGTTATTTATTTTCAAAAATTTTATTAGATATAATCTTAACAATGATGATAGTTTTGCAAAATAATCTTAAGTGAAATATTTTTAGGATAAAAGATCCTTATTACGATTGCTTAGGATAGAATATCCTTAAAAAGTTGATAAAAGTTTTTAGGATTAAGTATCCTTAAAATAGGGTAAAAGTTTTTAGGGTATAGTATTCTTAAAATAGGGTAAAATATCTTTAGTAGTAAAACAACTTTAAGGGAATAACCTTCTAAACTGAAACATTCAAAATTATTGCAACAAATATGATACATAAGTTAATAGAGATCATACCAGAGGGTCTAGATAGACCTAAGTTACTAGAAGGTCCTTGAAGGAATAGCTTTAGGATCCGGGATCCTTAGATTTTTTATCTTCACAAAGAACTTAGTAAGTCTGTTGCAAATAATTCATAAGGTTAACTGGAATCAAACCCATTAAGCTGGGGACAAGCCCAAATAATATACTGGGGACAAGCCCGTGCAACTGGGGACAAGCCCGTGCAATCTGGGGACAAGCCCGTGCAATCTGGGGACAAGCCCGTGTAATCTGGGGACAAGCCTGTGCAATCTGGGGACAAGCCCGTGCAACTGGTGTTAAACTGGGGACAAGCCCGTGCAACTGGGGACAAGCCCGTGTAATCTGGGGACAAGCCCGTGCAATCTGGGGACAAGCCCGTGTAATCTGGGGACAAGCCCGTGCAATCTGGGGACAAGCCCGTGCAGCTGGTGTTAAACTGGGGACAAGCCCAAATACTGGGGACAAGCCCAAACTGGGGACTGGCCCAAAGATACGGATGTTAACTAGCGACATGGCCCTTGAGAAGAGGTGAAAACCCCTTAAACCTTAGGAAATGGTACGTCTACCATTATTCGTAGGGTCCTCCATATAGCCGGAGACAATGAAATTGTCAGCCACTAAGCGTGTACTGGTCCCGCTGCCCCGAACTATACGTCAGATAGAGTGCGCAACTGGCGATCGTGAGAAAGGTGAAAACCTTTAAACCTTAGGGGATATGACCATCGGGGGTCATATCCAATCGTGGGCAAGGCCAAGGGAAATAGTAAAGTACCTTATATGTAAAGGAGAGGTGGCCAACCTCTTAGACTTTGAACCTCTTACTGAAACCTGCATTGTTACTTAAAAACTTGGAAAAAATAAATGTTAAGAATATATTATCCTTAGAATAACAAGAATAAAAAATAGATAATTAATCAGATAGATATTACTGATTTTAGGATCCTTGATCCTTTATGGATAATATATCCTCTCAGGATATTGGATCCTGATTAGAAAAAATACTTCTTTAGGTGGATAGAATTCCATGCTCTTGGTAGTCTATTGCCTTCCGTTGTGAGCAAATGATAAGCCCCATTTCTTGCTTCCGAATCAATCTGATAAGGTCCTTCCCATTTGGGCGCTAGCTTCCCATCAGCCGGATTTGTTGTGTTTTGGAAGGCTTTCATTAACACTAGATCTCCTTCTTGAAATCTTCTGATTCTGATATTTTTGTTGTATGCCCCAGCTACCCTTTGTTGATAAGCTGCCATTCTGATCTTTGCTAGGTCTCTGAGTTCTTCTATAGTATCCAAGTTTTCAAGAAGGATTTCCTTATTGGCTTGAGGATCACGGATGCTCTTTCTCGCAATAGGAACCACCATTTCTGTGGGAATTACTGGTTCGGATCCAAACATCAGTGAAAAGGGTGTTTGGCCTGTTGCATTCTTTGGAGTTGTTCTGTCTGCCCAAAGAACATAAGGAAGTTCTTTAGCCCATTTTCCCTTCTTGGATCCTAGCTTCTTCTTTAGATTGTTTATGATGATCTTGTTGCTAGACTCAGCTTGACCATTGGCTTGGGGATGAACTGTAGTGGAAGTAATTATTTTGATGCCCCAACTGTCACAAAAGTTAGTGGTTCTATTCCCGATAAACTGGGAACCATTGTCACAAACAATTTCAGCAGGAATACCAAATCTAGTTATAATATTTCGTTTAATAAAATATATTACTTCCGTTTCTCTAACTTGTACAAACGCTTCTGCCTCAATCCATTTGGAGAAGTTGTTAGTCATAGCAAGCATAAAGACTTTTCCACCGGGTGCTTTTGGTAGCTTGCCTACAATATCCATACTCCATTTCATGAAAGGCCATGAGGAGGATATAGGATATAAAGGCTCTGCTGGCTGATGAAGGATGTTTGCATGTCTTTGACAAGCATCACATTTCCTTGAATACTCCACTGCATCCTTCTTCATTATTGGCCAGAAGTATCCAGTTCTAAGTATTCTAGAAAATAATGCTCTTCCACCTGTGTGATTGCCGCAATCTCCTTCATGAAATTCCTTGAGTACTTCTTTGATCTCAGGATCCTCAATGCATCTCAAATATGGACCTGCAAGAGATTTTCTATATAGTATATCATATATGGGCGCCAAATTGTTTTAGATAAAATCTACTAAGGATCAAGTGTCCAAATCTGTTTAGTGAGGTAAGGTGCTAACTTGATAATGACAAGTGTGTAATCGGAATATTAGTGAACACAAAGGTTTGATCACAAGGGAAAAAGCACTTAATCAAGATAGTCTTACTTCGGTCAAAACTTATCAAGGCAATCCTTGGTAAAATAACTTCGGTCAAGGATTAATAAGATAATCTTTGGTCGAATTACTTTAGTCAATGATCAACAAGGTAACCTTTGGTCGATGAGTATATGATTATCGTGATCTCCTGCACAAAAAACCCCCGGACGGTGAAAACTATCACCGTCGATTATATTAATAAATAAAAGATGGTTACAAAAATGGTGGAGTTTATGATCGAGATTACAAGATATGCTAGTGTAGAGAGAATGCTTGTTTCAGCTCTAGTGTGTGTGATATTACATGTGTTTTTTCTACTCCATCATAGCTCATTTAAATAAGATAATAACAATAACAATATCTCCTAATTATCCAGAAGTCTTCCACTTAGCCGCTCCACGATCTTTGACCACGTGCCAATAGCCATCCAGCAGCGATATAAGCTGTAGACCAAGTCTAAATACCGTTGTTATTTAAACATCAATCTTCTAGAGAATTCATCCATAATCAGCTACGTTGAAGTAGGATCCTGGATCCATGCTCCAGCTAGAGGTTGCTCTATGAAGATAGTTGATACAAATACGTCTTAAAGTTGCCACACCTGTCTAACACATCACCATACTAAACACAATCATTAGTAAACAATTTATACCAAGGATCGTCGATCCTTTATATCCTGACACATATTTCAAGGATAACCTATCCATAAGATAGTTAAGGACAAAGGATCCTCAATATAAAATTCATGGCCTAACACCTTAAGGATTTTGTTACAAGGTTCGGCAGGGAAGCTCTGGAAATCCCTAATTTTGACATGGCTACCGTTGTTGAAGCATTCAAGATGGGTCTTCAGAAGGGCTCCCCCTTTTATGATGATCTTGTGATGACTCCTTGCAGGTCCTTAGATGAAGTCAGAAACAGGGCACTCAGATTCATACGGTTGGAATATGACAAGAGGATCCAGGATCTTCTGGGGAATCAAACAAAGCAAGAATCTTCTGACAATAAGCAAGGATTCTCATTCAAGAACAACAACTCGAAGCCCTACTCCAAATTCAACAATCAAAACTTTTGAGCTATTGAAGAAGAGGATGATAATGAGGATTACCCCAGCATCTCAGAATATTGCTTCTCAGTAGATACTCATGGTTTAATTTGTGCCATGAAGGATCTAGGTGAGAAAGCGAGGTGGCCCCGAAAGAACGAAAAGTCAACCACCTTCATAGACAAGTCCAAATGGTGTGCCTTCCACGAAGATTTTGGCCACATGACTGACGGCTGCATCGGTTTAAGGAGGGAAATTGGATACCTCCTGAGCAAGGGCCACTTCAAGGAGCTATTGGGAAGAAAAAAGTCAAGGATCCCGGATCCTAAAGATGTTCCTCAAAAAGCAACTCCGCCCCCACCAGATGCTCAAGTGATCAACTTCATTTCCGGTGGCTCAAACATATGTGGAACTTCTTTCTCCGCAGCTAAGAGGCTGGCCAAAGAGACCAAGTTGGATAACGGGGAACGACCAGTTATATCCACCACCTTGACAACAAACAAAAGGTTTTTCTTTGATGAAGAAGATAAATCAAGCATCCAAGATCCTCATCACGACGGTTTGATTGTTACTTTATTTATTGCTAACCACTATGTACGCATGATCCTTGTCGAAGGCGGAAGCTCGATCAACATCATCCAACACGAAGTACTTCAGAAAATGAACATCCCGGATTCTGAAATCATCCCAAGGACGTCGATGTTAGTCGACTTCAGTGGCGAGACCAAGAAGACATTGGGGGACATCAAACTCCCAATCTACATCGAAGGGTTAAATTCTTACCAAAAATTTTGTGTTATTGATAACCTTTCTTGTTGCAATGTTATTTTAGGCAGGCCTTGGCTACATGGGATGAAAGCAGTAGCCTCTACTTACCATCAATGTATCAAACTGCCAACTCCTTGGGGAGTGGTAAGGATAGATGGTGACCAAGTCGAAGCCAAGAACTACTACTCCGCATCAATGAAGCCAGCAGCTAAACAAACGATAGCATAGCAACCACATCAACATCCTAGAGACGTGCTGGAAGCTCGTGAAAAGGACTTAACGGAAGTATCCTTGGACCCCGAGGATCCAGATGTGAAAGTGTTCCTAGGATCCGGTATCCCTAGTGAAATTGAGGAGGATATGATATCCTTCCTAAAGTGAAGAAAGTCCACATATGCCTTCAAAAATTCAGACATGACAGGTATTTCTAAAGAGGTAATTACTCACAAGCTAGGCCTTGATTTATCTATTAAACCTGTCCATCAGAAGCGAAGGAAATTCGCTCCTGAGAGGAACACGATCATACAAGAAGAAGTTGAAAAACTTCTTAATGCCGGTATGATCAGAGAGGTTAAGTATCCTCGATGGTTAGCTAAAGTGGTTATTGTTTCTAAAAAGAATGGAAAGTGGAGGGTGTGTGTCGACTTTACTGATTTAAACAAGGCATGCCCCAAGGATCCTTTCCCGTTACCACATATAGATTCCATGGTGGATGCAACGGCATGACATGAGATGCTCACCTTTATGGATGCTTCCTCTGGATTTTAACAAATTCAGATGGAACCATCTGATCAAGAGGATACATCATTCATGACTTCTACTGGCATATATTGTTATATTTTTATGCCGTTCGGACTAAGAAATGCAGGGGCAACATATCAAAGACTGGTCAACATGATGTTCAAGGATTAGCTAGGCAAAACCATGGAAATCTACATAGATGATATGGTGGTGAGTAAAAGATAGCTGAGGATCACCTCAAAGATCTTGAAGAAGCTTTCAACATCCTGGATCAGTAAATATGAAGCTGAATCCTTCAAAATGCCACTTTGGTGTCAAGGCTGGGAAGTTCCTAGGATACATGGTAACCAAAAGAGGAATAGAAGCAAGCCCTAAGCAGATAGAATCCATCGTCAACATGAAATCTCCTGCGAACGCTAAGGATGTCCAAAGACTGACGGGGATAATAGCTGCTCTCAACAGATTCATTGCCAGATCCTCGGAGAAATGCAAAGAATTCTATGACATCCTTAGAAAACAAGAAGTTTGAATGGATAGAAAGGCATGAAGTCGCCCTCAAAGCATTGAAGGGTTATTTATCCTTAGCTCCAGCTCTAATGAAGCCTGTGGATGGAGAATCCTTATATCTCTACCTAGCTGTTTCAGGAAATGCTGTAAGTGCTGTCCTTGTGAAGGATCATGAAGGTGAACATCATCCCGTTTATTATGTAAGTAAAAGTCTATTAGATGCAGAAGCCTAGTATTCTCATTTTGAAAAATTAATTCTTGCACTTATTATGGCTTCTACTAAATTAAGACATTATTTTGAGACTCATACTATTATTTTAAGAACTAACTATCGTGTTAAGAATGTTCTTAGAAAGCCAGAATTGTCAGGTAGAATGGCCAAGTGGGTTGTGAAGCTGAGTGCATATGACATTCAGTATGAGCCTAGAACATCTATCAAATCGCAGGCACTAGCAGACTTTGTGACTGATTTCAGCAGTGACATGCAAAAGGAAGCTGATTTAGAAGTCCAACAACTAGAAGAAACCAAGGATCCTTGGATCCTCTTTACAGATGGAGCATTCAACGTAAGAGGAACGAGATTGGGCATACTACTAAAATTGCCTCATGGGGACATAATACCCCAGTCCATTGCATGTGCATTTCAAGCCACCAACAATAAGGCAGAATATGAAGCACTCAGCGCAGGTTTACTTTTAGCCAAAAAAATGAGGATCAGGTATCGTCAAGTTTATATGGATTCTTTACTTATAACTAACCACTTTAACGGTTCTTATACCGTGAAAGGTGAAAAAATGATCAAATATATAGAAGTTGTGAATGAGTTAGCAAAATGCTTCGAGTTGTTTAGTATCATTCAGGTACCAAGAGAAGAAAATGTTGAGGCAGATGCCTTAGCGAATTTAGTCTCATCCTTGAAAATTACAGAAGATACGAAGATCCCAATCATCCATATACTCTCACCAGCAATAGGAGAACAAGAAGTTGGGGAGATAACAACTGACAAACAGATTGTACTTTGGGATCCATCATCCAAATAGCCAAGGATCCTGGATCCTCCCAATCAAGAAATACATTCAAACTGGAGATATTTCAGCCACGGAGAATCCCAAATATTTCAAACTCAAGGTATCATAATATATTTTATTTGATGATATGCTATACAGGAAATCTCTGCAGGTCCATACTTGAGGTGCATCGAGAACCCTGAAATCCAAGAGGTGCTCAAAGACTTTCACGAAGCTGATTGTGGTAATCACACTGGAGGTAGAGCCCTGTTTTCTAGGATTCTAAAAACTGGATACTATTGGCCAACCATGAAGAGAGACGCCATGGAATATTCAAGGAAGTGTGATGCTTGTCAAAGACACGCGAACATCCTTCATCAACCGGCAGAACCTATATATCCTATATCCTCATCATGGCCTTTCATGAAATGGGGCATGGATATTGTGGGCAAGCTACCTAAAGCACCAGGAGGAAAAGATTCATGCTTGCAATGACTGGCTACTTTTCAAAGTGGATAGAGGCAGAAGCTTTCGTTCAAGTCCGCGAAAATAAGGTGATATCCTTCATTAAAAGAAATATTATTACTAGATTTGGCATTCATTCAGAAATTATTTGTGACAGTTCCCAGTTTATCGGGAAAAGAACCACTAACTTTTGTGACAGTTGGGGCATCAAGATGATTACTTCTACTCCAGTGCATCCTCAAGCTAATGTCCAAGCAGAGTCAAGCAACAAGATCATCATCAACAACCTGAAAAAGAAGCTAGGATCCAAGAAAGGCAAGTGGGCCGAAGAGCTACCTTATGTTCTTTGGGCTGACAGGACCACACCCAAGAATGCAACAGGCCAAACACCCTTCTCTTTGGTATTTGGATCAGAAGCAGTAATCCCTACAGAGATGGTGGTTCCTACAGCCAGAACAAGCATCCGTGATCCTAAGGTCAATCAAGAAATCCTTCTTGAAGACTTAGATACTGTTGAAGAACTCAGAGACCTAGCCTAGATCAGAATGGCGGCATATCAACAAAGGGTAGCTGGGGGCATACAACAAGAATATCAGAATCAGAAGGTTTCAAGAAACAGATTTAGTTTTGAGGAAAGCCTTCCAAAACACAACCAATTCGGCTGATGAGAAGTTAGCACCCAAATGGGAAGGTCCTTATCTGATCGATTCGGAAGCAGAAAAGGGGGCATCATTTGCCCACTATGGAAGGCAACATGTTACCAAGAGCGTGGAATGCTATCCACCTCAAGAAATACTTTTTCTGATCAGGATCAAGTATCCTCTGAGGATCAAGTATCCTTAAAGGATCAAGGATCCTAAAATCGGTAATATCTATCTAATCATTTATTCATTTTAATTTTTCCTTATTTAAGGATAACATATTCTTAACACTTGTGTTTTCCAAGTTTTAAGTAACAATGCAGGATGTTAGTAAGATATTCAATGATCAAGAGGTTGGCCACCTCTCCTTTATATTTAAGGTATTAAACTATTTCCCTTTGCCTAGCCCACGATTGGGTATGACCCCCCCGATGGTCATATCCACTTGCCTGGAGCGCACACTATCCAACGTATAGTCCGGGGCAGCGGGACCAGTACACGTTTAGTGGCTGACAATTTAGTTGCTTTCGGCTATATGGAGGATCATACGGTTTATGGTAGACGTACCGTACCACCGGTTTATAACATTTTCATGCTATCTCCCGTTTGGGCTAAATCCCGGTTTGGGCGAGTCCCTAGTTAAAATCCGTATATTAGGCCAGTCCTCAGTTTGGGCTCGTCCCCATACTTGGGCTTGTCCTTAGTTTGGGCGTGTCCCCAGTTTTTGGGCTTGTCCCTAGTTCACGGGCTTGTCCCCAGTTCACGGGCTTGTCCCCAGTTGCACGGGATTGTCCCTGTTAATGCACAATTTTGTGACTGGTGATTTGCAGTTAAAGTATTCAAGATTAAAGTATTCGATAGCTACGGAAAAGGGGGTGTCTGTTAGTGCATGGTTTTGGTGTCCGTAGCGATCGAATAAGTTATAGATAGTCTAGAATGTATATTTAATGTAAATGGCCCATTCGCTATGGGTTGTATAGCGAATGAGGCCCATTCGTTAGTTATCTAGACTAGTTCGTTAAGGTATAAGCCCATTCGTTAGGGAAGCATAACGAATGAGGGCTAGTTCGTTAAAGTATTACCATTCGTTATGGAAGCATAACGAATGGAGTCTAATTCGTCATAAAGGTATAACGAATTAGACGTAACTTAACGAACTAGAGCATATGGCCTATAAATAGGCTGTTCATGCTCATAAGTTAGGGGTGTACATATTTAGAGATCTAGATCTAAGTTATTATGCTCTCTATAACTTATTGTCCACCATAATGTATTCTTCCGTATTTATCAATAAAGTACATATTTAGAGTATTAATCGATCTCGTGTTTATTATGTAATCGGTGTATCGACGCGACTAGATCCTTGGTAGGTTTACTCAATATTTGTTAATGCACGATTTTGTGACTGGTGATTTTCAGTTAAAGTATTCGATAGCTACGGAAAAGGGGGTTTCTGTTAGTGAACGGTTTTGGTGTCCGTAGCGATCGAATAAGTATCATTATCATCACCCTCATTCCCACCTGGTCCTTCCTCATGCTCAGAATTCAAATCATCGTGGATCCAACGATCATCGGGAGGACATACATAATTTGGATTCACCAGATGACCAATCAAACGTTTGGTCCTAGGTGTATCCTTCCGATAAGTCTTCATCCGTCGTACAGTATCAATAGATATATGTCAAACGGCATCACATCATTCACATCAGCATGATTAATAATCAGATTTGGAATCAAATCTTCAATAATTAACTGGAGGAATAGAGGATACATAAGAAACCTCTTTCGTTGAACTGTCTGACGACATTGTTCCTTGAGATGATAAAAGATCATTTCTGAGAAGTTGTATGGCTTGTTCAGAATCAACGCGACAAATGCCAATTGTAGCATAATCCGGCATTCATCGAAACCACCTTTACGACCTCCTAAGCAATGGATTAGTACATGCAATAAATACTTGTACGTTGGACATAATCCATTCTTGTTTTACATGGATGCTTCAATGTCACTACCATAGAATACTCTACGAAACAAACCCTTGATCAACCTTTTATCAAACTCACACGGATGATCAAAAGTATCTCCAAACCGAAGCACTTGTCGGATCACATCAGTGTCAACAGTGATAGGCGTTTGGTTGATTGTAGCTTCAATATGGTTTTCAACTTCAACATACTTGGCCGTGTTCCAGAATTGATGTATAATACTTAGATAAACTTTCGGCCGAGCAGTGACAACAAAGTGTATAAACCGAACGTCTAATAAACATTAGTAGATTCCCAAATACATCTTCATCGGCAAAATTCGCACCGACAAAAGCACATATATTATGCTTTTTGTCATACGGAAGCATCGGTAACTCTTGTTCTTGCGGTTTTTGTTGTTGATCAGCAACCGGGGGATCTTGTTCCAGGTTATCTGCCATTGAACTGGATAAACAAATCCGAGAATTAATAATAAATAATAATAAGACTCATAAAATTTAAAATTAATATATAATAAAATTTTAAAATTAATTTATAGAACTTTTTAATTTTAAAAAAATATAATAAATATGTCATTCGTTCAAAAGTCTGATTCGTTATAACGAATGGCAATTCGTTATAACAAAACTGCTACTTCGCTATCAAGTAAATTGAGAACGAATTAGGATTAACGAATCAAAAACATAATTTAACGAAGTAATGGCTAATTCGTTATAAATAATGAAGGAGAATCTGATTCGTTAAAGATATTGAGTCGTTATCCTAATTCGTGCAAAATGTATAACGAATTGGACACAAATGAGTTTTCAATTCGTTACATACTAACGAATGGCCAGTTAAGCTTAATCTTTGACTTATTTGGTCCAAGGTCAAAATTACCAAGAACACTGAAAGTCAAAAACGTAATCGGAAATCAATACACATATAATCAGCAATACCAAACCAAACAAAGCAATGATCACTAAAGATCTCAGAATCATATGACGATTACAAGATACTGATTTGGAGTCTCAAAACCTAATAAAAAGAGGTTAACCTAAGGTTAATAAAACCCTTTAAAACTCGGTAACAAAAACACATAAATAGCACATCAAATTATGATCAAATTTGACGAAATGTATTGCGGTTTAATCATCTATACCTTAGGATCACAACGATCTAAACAAAACACCGAAATTCGAAGGTCGAAAATTCTTGAAAATTTGAGCAGAGTAACAGTACAATATGGAGAAGAAGACAATGAATAGTGAATACGAATCGTTTCACGCGGTCCTATAGTCTGACACAGTATGAATTCCAATGTAACGAATCATCTGATTCGTTTGAATTTTGAAAGAACGAATCAGGTGATTCGTTATCTTTTAAGTTAACACGTGGCATAGAAAACTAGACTTAATTCGTTAGTTTTGAAAGATAAGTTTAACGAAGTAGTCTTATTTCGTGTCTAGTTCATTAAATATGCATAACGAATTGAATGTCATTCGTTACAGAGTGGCGGAAGCGAGTTTGGGTAACGAATTAGAATGCAATTCGTTAGAAACGACCTAATTCGTTATACATAATTAATGAATGACTTTTATTTAATTTTAAATTAAATAATTAAATGAATTAAATAACAATTTAAAAAATCAAACCAATTAATTTAAATCAATCACCGAGTACCCATATCTTGATGATTTAATATCTTAACGTCTTTTTCTCTTAAAAACACTAAATTTAAAGAAAAAATAAATAATATGTAAAATAAAAATGAAATTTTTTTGGAATTTTGAATTTTTGTTAAAACGAAATATTTACCAGAAAATTATCCGAAAATGTAAAAACAGGAAGATATTTTTGTGTTTTTGTATGAT
>NW_027495175.1:0-72262 GCF_021521415.1 Bidens hawaiensis | reverse complement strand
CCACCAAACAGAAAAGGGGTTTTCTATTCATCATCTACCAGATACAAATATCTTATCCAGAATGCTTGAGTTTAATGTTTTATGTATAGAATATGCCAAATTGACAAATTGCCAAAAGCCAACCAGTGTCTGATAATGACTAAGTGTGGCTGTTCCAAGCCCGAGCTCGACTCATTTAATTAAAAGAGAACTCGTGTTCAGCTAGTTTCAAGCACTATTTTTAAAACTCGAACTCGGGTTGGGCGTAACTTTTGAAGCTCGTGCTTGGCTGGAATTATTCTATATAAATTTATAATTTTATATACATGTTTAAAATATACATTTATATTTAGGAAATATATTTTATTTAGTTATCATAATTTTATAAATAATAATATTTAATAAAAATTATATAAATAACTGGCTCGCGAGCCAACTCAAGCTCAGTTAGTGAAGCTTGAGCTCGAGTCATTTATTAAACAAACTTATGTTTAGTCTAGAGCTCGTTTGATAATGACTAAGTGTAGCCGAGCCAAGCCCGAGCTTGACACGCTTCAAGCACTATGTCTAAAACTCAAACTCGAGTCGGGAGTAATTTTTCAAGTTCATGCTCAGCTGCTTTCCTTACATACATGTCTAAAATATACAATCATATTTAGCAAATATAATTATTTAGTTATTTTTATCATAACTTTATATGAGCATAAATTATATATAATAAATAAAAAATTATATAAAAAAACAGACCCGTTTAGGCTCCCGAGATGGCTCAAGCTTGGGCCATTTTTAAGCCGTTTTAGCTCGGCAAAATTCGAGCTTTTTTCAAGCCGATCTCGAGTAGCTCCTAATTATCACTAACAATGCTAAATCACTGTCAATTAACATATTCATATGAAGCAAAACAAATCAAGATTACAAACCTGCCATGAATTCGATCTTTCGGCCAAAAACTTCGAAACCGCGGAACGATTAAACATATTATTATTATAGCCATCATAAAGAGACCCCAAATCATCCACCACATTATTATGAACCCCTCTCTCCACATAATAATCCCCAATTCCATTATTATTATTATTATCCGAAACCCTAAATTCCCCATCTCCATCGTCATCGTGCAGTCGATTCGTCATGAAATTAAGCAACTTGTTTCTCTCATTAACCTCTCTTTGTAACCCATCAACCCTAATTTCAAGATCTTCAACTTTCGCCCTCAAATTGGCAATCTCCTCCACGTTGTCATCGATTTGCCGGAGCAACCGCTTCTCCTCCTGCTGCCAGCTGTGCCGGTGGCTGGCGAAGATCTCGACGACTCTCGCGTTGGCCTTTGAGTCCTCTTTTCGCCGCGAGTAGAGCTGCTCGAGCTGGTCTTCGGCTTGTAAGAGCTTCTTGGAGAGTGATTCGTTGTGGGTTTGAAGGTATGGGATCAATGATAGAGATTGGTTTGGGAGGTGAGCTAAGAAGAGTGCGAAGCTTATGCCCAGATAGGAGGTAATAATAATATTATTTTTATTATCTTCTTGTTGTTGTGTAGTCATTTTGAGTGTGGGTTTTGTGTGTGGAATGGTGTGGGTTTAGGATGAAGAAGAAGAAGTAGAATCCATGGAGTGGAGTGAGATTATTTTTGTTTTTGTTAGGTATTGAAAGGTGTGGCAGGCTTTTAGGATGAGATGCCAATAAAGTAGGTGTAGAAGTAAAAGTGTTTTTTCTGTAGTGGTAGACTGATTGGTGTTTTATGTATTCACTTTGGAAAACCGAAGGACTTGATTCCATCAAGGTTTTTTATTTATGGGGGTTAAAAAGCATCCACGAAAAAGAGTCACGTTGTGTTAAAGTCTCGTTCTTTTAATGTTGTGTTGTGGTTCTCTTTAGCATTTGAGTCCCGTCATGTATTGAAACCCCTTTTTGCTGTTTGTTAATGTGTTGAAGTTCCTCCCTTAACCCAGCCGGACTTTAACGCCCCAACGCAGTATGCCAATCGTTAAAGTTGGTCAGTAAGCTTTTGAAGACACTTATGCAACCCACAACCGGGCTAGGTGTTTTTGGTGCATAAATGACACATGTCCAACCAGTCACTATCTTCCTACACTAGTTTCCTCTCAACTTCTTAATACCATGCGTAGTGGGGTGCTTCTCGCATAGCAGATAGAGGGAAATGGGTGGAAGATGATTGGTGGCTTCTTTTTGTTTTTTGTTTGTTTTTTTATGATAAAATATAATAATAAAATAATAATAAGGTAATGATTTGAAGAGGCATTTGCTGACAGTCGTTTGAGTCATGCAAAAACCTAATTAAACTATATAGACTTAGTAAGTAGTAAGTAGGGTATCGTATCCACGAGGAGCATGTGGTCAGTATTGCAAAGTCTGTTTGATTATATAATGTAAAGCTAATTAACTAAGGTGGGCAAACGATACCAAGCGAAAATTAAAAGATTGATTTAAAAAAATAATTAAGAAAAATGTAACCTCCACCGAATTTCAGGTTCTAGGTTTCACACAAAACTCGTTCGATTAATTAGACACCATATAGACATGGCGCTGGAAAGTTGGATAATTTAGGTGGTAATCAAAAACAGGTCTTTGTCATAAGATCTTTTATATTTCAATTACCCTATTTACTTGTGTGAATCAACCTACTCTATGTCACCCAACAAGCTACCAGGTTTTGTCATCAACCGAACAAGTTGTAAAGCAAGGATTACTAACACATGCAAATAGTTTCAATAAACCAACACATCAATATGTTCATACAACGCTGTCAATGTCAAAAACAAATCTAAACATGAATAAAACAAGTTTAATGTTTAACCTAAATGAACGTTCACCCAGAGCAAGTTACAACGAGATTAACCTTGCCTCATGATGATTATGGCTTCTTGATTTTGTGTCCTCAATCAGCGTGCACAACAGCCCAAGAGCGGCTGCTGCCTCCGTGGCTACTCCAATCAGCCCTCCAAACTTCTGTTCCTCTATTTCTTGTGAACCTAATACTTATTGAAGCCCATTCCAAAATTGTGTGCATACCATTTGAGCCCAGTTTGTCACATTCACTAAACGAGCCCATCTTTCTATTTCAATATAGAATACTATTCTTTTATTTTCCTTAATCTGCACATGCACACATACAATGCACTTGTATTTCCTTGTTCAACTCAATTTCGTACTGTACAAATAAAAGTCAAAACAATATATTAATCATTCTTTTATAGTGACAATTAAATAGAATGTGGCTACTTTCTTTTATTATTATTGTTGTTTATTAAACTCATATAGTCTACCATATATAAACGACTGAATATGATATATTCTAACAAATATTTATACTAAAAATGCAATATTATTAACAATTAGTCACAACCAAAAATGCAATATTATTAACTTATCAACTTCATTCGCTGCACCTCGCGTAACCAAAAAGCCCATATGGTAACATGACATCACATGATGTAAAACGCCCATATAGAAGCTCCATGCACTACACATGATATAATAACACAATTTCTTTCACCTCTCTCTTCTCTTCAAGTCACAATCACAAACTTGTTATTTTTATATATTCTTGTAGATAAACTAATCCTCACACTCTCTTCTTCATGTCACATCCTCTCTCTCCTCAAAAACACATATTGTGGTCGCTTTTGCCGGTTATTGTATTAGCTTAGCGGGAGTAAAAATTCCCAAAATGCTTCTTTGAATAAAAGAGATTCCTTTAATGTCTCTAAAATATCGAAATTCTAGTAATGTCTCCGTCTAAACGCGTCGTCATGCAGTGTTTTTTTACCTGTACTGGCGCGTTTGTCCCTCCAATCACAACACACCATTTGTCACCAAATGCTACGTCACGAATAGTTTGAAATCAAAATGAGATGTCATGACATGTTTGGTGTTCAGTAAGCAAGGCCAAATCTTTATGTCCCGACCTACTTTGTACTAAAGTTGGCGTTTAAATATCATAAAACAAATTGCTTAAACACATTCCAGCTACAGCTAAGACTCTTAAAACACAATAGTTTATAGAAAAAATACATTACTAAAAACAATTGTTCATGGCAGATACTTTTGCCTTCATCTTTTTAGCGTATACACGTGAATAATGTTGTTCGAGAATACACTATGGTGAAATGACTACACTCTCAATATACAACACATGCATTATTTATACAACTTGCTAGATATTGCTTCCTTTATCTTTTTGGCATATACACGTAAATAATGCAGACCATGAATACACTGTTGTGAAATGACTACACTCTTAATATACGACAACACATGTATTATTTAACACATGTATTATTTACTGTTGTAGTATGCTTCAATGTATTTGACTATTCATACGAGGTTTGAAAAGAACCATCAAACCATCATAAAAACTAAGTCATTTCAAATTGTAAATAAAAATAAAAAATATTAAAAACATACAACATTACATAAAAACAAGTTACTTGTGCCTATACCCATGCCCTAGCCGTCCACATGAACATGCTTATTCCCACCATCCTGTTGTGATTTGTACAACGGTTTATAAAACTTTGGCAGCGAAAGAAGAAATACATAATTTTTTAGAACCTTTTAAAATATCCAGCAATGGAACAATTTACAAGATACATGAAACCAAAAAATAAACATGCAAAACGATGTTTGATGGCTGTGATCTTTAAAACATAGTCGTTGATTGAGTTGATATCGTGAATGAATTCTGAGTCTTAACAATTAATATCGATATCAATATCTAGTAGTAAGGATCAAGGTATACTAGTCTTTAATTAATCCAATCTGTCAAGATATATATGTTCCAAACAAGCATGAGAGGCCCACGGTTGTGGTCTCTCGGTTGTGAGGTCTGAAATAGGGAACCAAAACCCCATTGTTCAAATCAAAAGCATTATTGTCTTTCATGTGCTTTTTAATGCTATTTGATATACATCTACTCTCTTTAGACAAGTAACATGAAATAGTAACCAATTCTGTTAAAACATTTCAAGTGATGGAAACTAGTTCCCACAAAATTAACCAAGTTGTTTGTTGCTATCAAGTAGAAAGCATACACATAAATCATAACATAAAAATATTTGCACTATATTTATATACTTGGTTGATATCTGTACATAAAAAAAGAAAAAATAGACCCGACAAATGTAATCCATTTAGTTCATAATAGAAACCCTTATGAGTTATTTTGGGTCTAAGTAAAATTGGGTCAGACTAAAAGAATGAAAAAGTTGAAATTGGTCATGACGTGACGCTCCAAAAGAAAAATAGATGAAATGGGTTAAGAAATGTTTATCCAGGCGCCGGCACACGTATCTATAGTAATGCATAGTTAACCATCATTTAAAAAAAAATATAATAATAATAATACAATCTAACCCATCTTGACCTAAAATCATTTTAGCATTTTATTTACATAACCCATACCCTTCTTGATCCAAACCCGACACCTTACCCAACCCATCCATCTTGTCAAAAATATAATAATATTAAATTTGGTATAAGATCGGTTACGATACCCACCAAATAACGGAAACCAAAATTTGCCATATAAAATGGTACCAAACGTACAAAGTGATTTGAAAACCTGGATGGAAAAAGTGAAAATGAAAACCACCATTAATATAATTCAAATTCACTCTTAACAAATTTGACATAAACCCATCCTCCGGCTTTTAAGCGTTTGCAATATGAGATTTGGATGATAAGCCAACGAGATTTATCTTTCTTATGCTTATGATGATCAAATGTGGTAATTCTGTTACTGTTTGATACAATTCATTTATTTCTGTTGCCATGAAATTTGAGATCCAAAGCTGTATATTCATTGGTTAATTTTATCAATTAGATGATTACAACTTTGTGTTTTAATTTAGGGCATTTGTATTATTGATCTTGTTGAGTGGTAATTAGGTCACTACACAACACTTTGTGTAAAAATACTAATGTACATTTTCATGAGAAAGAGCCGATTATCATTCACGTTACGCATTAATTTGTTTACAGTCTAACTTTAGGATTATACATCTTATATGTAACATAAATACAAATTCAACCAGTATAACAGATATTAAGGTGCAAATAAATATACATACACACAGCTATATGGTACATATGCTTATGTATTCAATACAATAAGTGACCCAAAGGTTATCATATTATCATAAAACATTATATCGTGTCCGAAAGCTATAACATATCATTTTCATTGTATTTTCTTATATGCTAGCTGTTGATGTTTGAACTTTAAATAATGCTTACTTATCAATGATCACTTATTTTTTCCTCAGATTTTAGCTCTTTTATACACAGCAGTTGATTTGTTTGATGAAACATGTCTCTTCTCAGAAGATTCATTCATAGAAAACCGCCAGATGGCTTGCTTGCGCTTGTTGACAGAATCTATGGTATTTTAAGTACCATTTTTACGCTTATCCTGAACTTCGCTACATTTTAATATTTATTTTCTTATTATTTTTAAAAACCTCTATATGCTAATTACTTGCAGTTTTTGATTCTTGCTTTTCAACTGAAGTTCTACCCGAGGGACTATACCAACTTTATTTACATGAAATTAGTAACGAGTTACACGAAGTGTTTCCTGAGTCATCTTTTCTTGCGTTTAACTTTCGAGAAGGTGAAAGAAGGAGCCGATTTTCAGAAATACTATGTAAATATGACATCACTGTCATGGACTATCCAAAACACTATGAGGGTTGTCCTCTATTACCGTTATCTCTCATCCATCATTTCCTGCATGTCTGTGAAAGCTGGCTTACTCATAACAATAATCAAAATGTCGTTTTGCTTCATTGCGAGAGAGGCGGTTGGCTAATTGTAGCATTTCTTTTAGCCAGTCTTTTGGTTTACAAAAAACTGCATACTGGAGAACGAAAAGCTCTTGAAATTGTTTGCAGAGAAGCTCCAAGAGGTTTATCTCATTTGCTGTCACCTTTAAACCCGTACCCGTCACAGCTTCGGTACCTACAATATATATCAAGAAGAAACTTATCTGAAGAGTGGCCCCCACCTGAAAGAGCTTTGTCTTTAGATTGTCTTATTCTCCGCGCTATTCCAAATTTTGATAACAAAAACGGTTGCAGACCGGTTATTAAAATATACGGCCGAAATCTTTTTAGCAAAGACGGGCTTTCGACACAAATGATATGTTCAACTCCTCGAAAAGGTAGAAATCTTCAGTATTACCATCAGGTAAGACTTCTGTTTTTTTTTCCGGTTTCTTTTTTGTTTCTTATAATAATTATTTGACATGATGCAGAGGCAGAATGATGCTATTAAGATTGATATTCAGTGTTTGGTGGAAGGTGATGTTGTACTAGAGTGTGTGCATTTAGACAGTGATTCTGAAAGAGAAGCTATGATGTTTCGCATAATGTTTAATACCGCGCTTATCAGATCAAATATTTTGATTCTTAATCGTGACAACCTGGACACTCTTTGGGACTCAAAGGCACGGTTTCCTAGAAATTTTCGAGTTGAGGTGAATCGTTATGTTTAGATTAAGAGAAAATTGCATAAAAAGGTAACCAAGTTTGGTCCAGTTCCTATAAAACTTGCCACGTTAGCGCCAAATGAAATATAAGTTGGACCAAAGCTGGTTACCTTCATATAAAACATAGCTTATATACCACTACTGTTCTGTATGCACTAGGTTCTTTTTGGAGATGTTGAGAATATTTCAACACCTAAAAGCCCAATTACAATGTTTAATGGAGAACAGAAAGGCGGATTGCCTATTGAAGCTTTCAACAAAGTTGAAGAACTCTTTAGTGGGATTGAACGGGGTGATGGTGGTGGTGATAGTACTGCTTTATGGCTTGTTAAACAACTGTCAAATTTGAATGATGCAAAAGAACTATCAATTCTGAGGGATACTAATAAAAGTACATATACTTCACCTTTAGGCTCTGAGGATGAAAATACTCCCTTCAGTGTTGCTGACAGTTTGGATTTTTTAACCGATACATCTACTCCGACTGCATCACCGGTTACTTTTTCTGATGAATCATCACCAGTTCAAGCTTCAGTTGAAGATGTTTCAACTGGTTTTCAGCCACCTTCACTAGCTGCTGCTCTGCCGTTGCCACCGCCTCCATTACCACCACTTTGTTTAAGTTCTAGTGATTCCAAGAGTCCACCGTCACCTTCAGCATCGCCTTCTCATCCGCCACCACCACCGCCTGATGCACCTTCTCCTCCACCTCTACCAGGTGTGCCACCGCCACTACCGCCTGGTGCACCTTCACCTCCACCTGCACCAGCTTTACTGCCACCACCGCCTGGTGCACCTTCTCCTCCACCTCCACCTCTTTGTGGTGTACCAGGCGGTGGTCCACCGCCACCTCCTGGGCCAATGGGCTCTAACGGGCTGCAGCAACTTAATCAATCCAGCGGACGCTTACGTCTTTCTGGTTCTCTGAATAGTGGAAGAGGTTCCAAGAAAACGACTTTAAAGCCGTTGCATTGGGTAAAAGTAACTAGAGCAGTGCAAGGGAGTTTATGGGCTGATCCTCAAAAACAAGAAGAGCGGTCAAGGTAATATCCCTATACCCGATACAGACCATGTATGTAACTAACAATAATAATAATATGCTGTTTTCTGAATGTTTTGTAGGGCTCCTGAAATTGATATATCCGAGCTTGAGAGTCTGTTTTCAGCTGCTTCTGTTTCAGACAATAGCGAAGGCGGAGCTCGTCGAGGTGCAAAAGTTAATAAACCTGAGAAAGTTCAACTGGTAAGTGGATTTAATGTTTATCAAATTGTAAACAATGATATTTCAAATGTAGTTATGGCTAATTCTTTTATCTTAAATTTGATTTTCAGGTTGATTTGCGCAGAGCATATAATTGCGAAATCATGCTTACAAAGATAAAGATTTCTTTGCCTGATATGCTTGTAAGTTCATACATCATGCAGACTTCAACTTCATGTTGGTCACATTATATTTTTCTTTTTTTTTTTTATATTTTTAAAAATAGTATTTAATTATTCAAAAGTTCATTCTCCTTAGAATGCCATTCTTGCGTTGGATACTTCTGCTTTGGATATAGATCAAATAGAGAGTCTTATCAAATTTTGTCCAACAAAAGAAGAAATGGACACATTAAAGGTACTATTTTATTAGTGTTCTCAATCAACAAAACATTATCTTTTCCTAACAATTTATGATTCATTTGTCCCAGAACTATACAGGAAACAAGGAAATGCTCGGAAAGTGTGAAATGGTATTTTACGCTATAAAGATTAAAAATTGCCCAGAAAATGATAATTACTTAATATTTATGTAACTCATTTCGGTCCATGACCTTTCAGTTTTTCATGGAGCTAATGAAGGTTCCACGTGTTGAGTCAAAACTTCGAGTATTTGCTTTCACAATTACCTTTACCAGTCAGGTATATATCCTTCCTATATTTTCTAACCATTTTCTAAACATTATTGTTAGTTTTTACGTGTCTATGCCTTCGGTTTAAAACTTTTTAGGTCAGTGATTTAAGAAGAAACCTGAGTGAAATCAATGATGCTACTAAAGAGGTGATCTGTTACCAAATTTGAACATATGTAATTTTTATTGGATTATAATAGTAATAATCACATGTATAATACAGGTCAAGGAATCTGCAAAGTTGCGACAAATAATGCAGACGGTTCTTACACTCGGAAATGCATTAAACCAGGGCACTGCTCGAGGTACAGTTAAAACTAACATCTGAAGTCATATAAACTTGTTTGGAGATTTTATAATTTGTGGTTCACGTCAATCGTTTCATGGTTCATACAAACAGATGAATGATTTTTGTTACAGGATCTGCCATTGGATTTAAACTGGACAGTCTTCTTAAATTATCTGATACGCGTGCAAGGAACAACAAGATGACTCTGATGCATTATTTATGCAAGGCGAGTTTTTTAAAGATTATGCGTATTATTCTTAGACACATATTTCTCAGTTTATAAATATTTCTATTTTGGTTTCGATTTCACTAGCTCCTTGCTGAGAAGCTGCCACAGTTGCTAGATTTTGACAAGGATTTGGGTCATTTGGAAGCCGCTTCCAAGGTATGTTGATATATTAAAATTTGGTCTGTTTCCGAGTTTTATATATTTTTATCCCTGATTTGTATTTAACCAAATTAAAAGATACAACTGAAGACATTGGCTGAAGAAATGCAAGCAGTGAGTAAAGGTCTTGAAAAGGTTGAGCAGGAACTCACTGCTTCCGAGAATGATGGTGATATATCTGCTGGCTTCCAAAAGGCGAGTTCTTCGTTTAAAAACAGATATTATATCAGAAAAGATATTAGAAAACAAGAGAATGCAGTATGTAACTAATGGGTATTTTGGTAAAAACAACACTTTTAGGCATTGAAGAGTTTTCTTGATACCGCTGAAGCTGAAGTGCGGGCCCTAATCTCCTTGTATACTGAAGTGGTGAGTTTTCGGTTTTCCAGTAGTGCCTAATATTCTTATAAGCATGGTGATGTTACTCACTTTTAAGAATATATGGTTTGCAGGGAAGAAATGCAGATTCACTTTCGCAGTATTTTGGAGAGGATCCTGTTCGATGCCCGTTCGAGCAAGGTTTGGTCTTGTTTTGATTTGTGTTATGTTTTATGCCTAACGAGTCAAATTGGTAAACATAAAAAAAGTGCTAGTTAAAGTGGAAATATTTAATCCATACTGTTTTTATAGTTCCGGTGTTTGTGAAAGATCTCATGTTCTTTTTGGGTTTGTATGCGCAGTAACACAAATTCTGGCAGTGTTTGCTAAAATGTTCAAGAAAGCACGTGACGAAAATAAACAGCAAGCAGATGCCGAAAAGAAAAGATTAGAGAAAGCTCTTAAAGAACAATCATCTGCCAAAAGGACTTCAAGGAAGGAAGCTGCTTATTCTCAGAAACACGATCCGTGATAAATCTGTCCATAAAAAAACGAGACGCGGGTAATTAAAATCAAGATATGACTCCCATAAAGTCAATAAGAGACCGTTGCAGTTGGTGAAGTGGTCTAGTTCTCCCTTGTATGTATAGAGATTTTTCATTGACATATAAACTTTGTACATAAAAGGATCAATCGACTTGGTTTGTTGAAACTTGCCAACTAGGCGATTAATATGAACCCCAAAAGAAAATCGGGTTAATGTTACAATGATATAGCCGGACTTTGTGCTTACAATGGTATTTTATTATGTTTGGTAATGATGTTTCATCAGTATCACTGAGCCATCTTAATGTCAACTTTAAATATAACCAATTTAAAATGAAAACTCTACAATATATAAAGTATGTTTGAGTGGGAGCAAGTTTAGAGCAGAGTATAGTGGTTTCAACTTTCAAGTAGCAATGTCATACTATTTGTAACACTGAAAGATACAAAAAAGATTCTTGCATTTTGTAATATATAACCGACTGTCAAAAGAGTTGACCTTTGTTGGTTTAATATTTAATTAAATGGCAAGCCATAATCAAACCATTCTATGCATGTAAACAAACAGAACGAACATGAACCGGGGTATGTTTATGTTTGTTCATTTAACTTTAATCGAACATGAACACGAACCTTATTTTTTGTTTATGTTTACTTTGCTTGATGTAGTTTATTTTAGACTATAGCCCATGGGTCCACACATATATGACTCCAGTGTTGTCCTGTTGTTTGCTTGTATAGTCAATAACTCCTCACTTTTACACAATGATTACTTACGCCTATAAACGAACCGAACGTTCGGTGAACTATTCGTGAACCGTTCGGCGGGAAGTTCGTTTATTTAATAAACGAACGAACATGAACAAAAAATCTGTGTTCGTTTAATTAATCGAACGAACATGAACACATGCTCCGTTCGTTCATTTATGTTCATGAACGTTCGTTTATGTCTGTTTATTTATGTTTGTTTATGTATTAATAGAACATAATTAAATATTATCTGGATAGGTCATCTGTATTTATTAATTTGTGTTCATTTAAGTGTTTTCATATAAGTTCATTTATATTTGTGTTCATTTACATTTGTTCATACATGTTCGTATATCTTTGTTCAGTTATGTTCGTTTAGATCTTAATAAAAAAAATAAATTTGATCTTAAACAAATAAACACAAATGTCCATTTTTAAATAAACGAGCATGAACATAAATATTTGTTCGATTAAGTGTCCGTGTTATTTTAAAGTTAAATGAACGAACACAAACACGCTCTTGTTTGTGTTCATTCGATTCGTTTACAGGTTTTTATTTTTCACATTGATGAATACATCGATCTTAATCTCCAGGCTCTGCCGATTTTATTTGTGTTCGTAAACCGTTCATGAACACATTAATTTCCTTAATGAACAAACACGAACATAAAATCTCGTTCGGTAAGTGTTCGTGAACCGTTCGTGAACACATTATTTGCTTAACAAACGAACATGAACAAGGCCTTGTTCATGTTCGTTCGGTTCGTTTACAGCCATAGATAACTTATTGTTTACCAGCATCAAAACTAGAGGTGGCAAATGCGTTGGGTTGGGTCAAACGGGTCATGGGTTGAAACGAGTCATTGGCCGAAACGGATTTGGATTAGAATAGGTTAGGGTCAGAACGGGTCAACTAAAAAAAGGGTTGTTTTGGTTTAGGTCGGAACGGGTTTCGGGTTTATTTATTATATTTTTTAATGAGGATAACGACGGAAACATTTTAGCTTATTTAGATTTTTTGTTTTTTTATTTATATTTTGAGTTATGATTTTTTTATTATTTTTTTGAGTTTTTTTCCTAGGGGTTTTCTATTAAAATAAAAAACCCTTCAAAAAAATAAAAAAATCATAAGTCAAAAACAAAAAAAGTAAAAAAAAACAAAAATGTTTCCTCCATTGTCCTCGTTCAAAAAAAGAAAAAAAACCTACCGAGAAATTTAACCGAAACCGAAAAAATCAACGAAAATGAAACAAAAAGCCAAAACCGAACCACATCAATCGAAATCGAAAAAACCGATCAAAACAAAACTAAAAAGTTTGAAACCGAACATAATAGAAACCGAAAAAACGGACAAAAATGAAACAAAAAACCAAAAATGAGTCCGAAATCTACCAAAAAAAAAACAAAATAAACCAAAACCCAACCCGTCTCGTGTGAAAACTCGCGTTGGCTTGAAACCTAAACCGAACCCGTTCCAATCTGAACACGTTTCGTGCCGAAACCTCTCTCGTACGGAAACCCATTCCGATCCGAAACCTGCCACATTTCGTTATGACACTAACCCATATCGACCCATTTATTTGAATTTGTCGACCAATTTTGACCCGAAAATAACAAAATGGAATTTAAGTGAGCCATTTTGACCCACTGAGTTAAAATCTTTAACCCAAACCAACCCATTTAATTTCTAAAACAACCCAAATTGACCCATTTAAAATTGTTTAGGTCAAGATTGTCACCCCTAATCAAAACCGAACATACTAATTTACCAAAAATCAATTTAAAATCATATGTGGCCAAAATAGGCTTTAATAAGACTATTAAGGGGGAAGGGAGTGCTCCTCTATGAAGTGTTTTAAAAACCGGTTCAAACTAGGGGTTGAATCGGTTAAACCGAATTTCGCACAGCAGGCCTGCATTTTGAGCCCGATTTGCAAGAACATCGTATAGGCGGTTTTTTCTAAAATACCAGTTTTTACCGGCAAACCGGTTTTAAGTCCGAGAAATTTTTGATATTTAGGGTCCATATATTATAAAATTACTTGTAACTCAATAATTAACATTCAAACGTGTAAACTTTAGTACTAATTTTAAAATTGAGTGCTTTTGTATTATTTTTTTAATATGGATTAACTTTTAGATTATTTTTTGTTATGGAATTATTTACTTTTAGGTTATTTTTGGACTTGAAGTTGCATTTATAGAAAATTATTCAACCGGTTGGACCTTTCGGTATAACTCGGTTCAACCGGTTGTATCATTTTTTAGCTCAATCCGATACGAGTAAAAAACCGGTTTTTAAAACATTGCTCTCATGTATCTTATATTGTCATGTCATTTACATTCTTAAGTAGAGGTGGGCAAATAAAACGGTTGACCGAACCCACCGAAAATTGAACCGAAACCGAACCGGTTTGAAACCGATTATGTAGAAACCGGTTTGGAACCGATTGAAACCGTAGGTTTGGAACCGGTTTGTAATTTTCTCCACTAAAACCGGTTCCAAACCGGTTAACCGAACCGAAACTAGCCAAAACCGGTCAAAACCCGAACCGAAACCGATCGTACCATGGTAAAAAACCGGTTTCAACCCGAACCGAAACTTATCATAAACCGGTTTTGACTTTTGTTGACCAAACCGAACCGGTTTTAACCCAAACTGATTTTGAGTTTTAAACCGGTTCTCTATTCTTAAGTAGCCTAAAACACTTTATTTACACGCAACACTTCTACCCTAAATCATTTTTTTATTTTGCTTTTAAATAGACAAAAATAAACAATAAAAACCCAAACACAAACAATAAAAAATTATTTTATCGGGCTAAAGTAAACTATGAATTAATACAAGAAATTTGGTCTTATATCGAAAGTAACATGAGCTTATATTAAAAGTCCATCCAATAAAGTATATATTGAGGCCTTTAGATTTAACTATAACTAGAACTTAGAACCTTTGTCTGGAGTGTGTTGTTCAGATTGTAAGTGAAATTGAAATAATAACCAAACATATTGCACTGAAATTAATGAGAAACCCTAGAGAGAGATACAATAACTAAAGTAGTGTACGTAGATGATATACATGATAACAGTTGTCAGATACTAATGAAAAGTTATATGGGACTAAAAGTGACAACATAGTTATTCACATGGGTAGAAGATGCATATAGCTAACTGTTACTGTAGGCAAACGTTTGCTTTTATATATAGGTAAATACTGTTTGTTTATCAACATTTTAATCTAGTTTTTACGATAATTACATATGTCAATTTGAGTCATCCGGGTTAAGTAATTGGTTTCAGTCAATTTAAGGGATTGAGAGAGAGATACGATGGTGAGGGAGGGAGGGAGGGTGCCAACGTATGTGGAATCAAGAGAACTGGCATTATACATGGTTAATCGAAGACCGAAGAAAGAGATTGATGACGGCTGTAGGTAAACCTAGGCAGTTGATACCATATAAAATACTTTCAACCAAAACCAATTATTCACATTGATTGAGTTTAGAATAAATACAAAGTGAGTTCCAAAATTACAGTGGAAGTTTACAACAAACAAAATAGGGAAAGCTTTAACATAATCTTATCTAAAAATATGAGCTAGTTTGAAATTCAAGTTGGTGATGCAGTTGGGAAACCATTCATAGTGGATAGGTTGAAGGTTGTTTGAGTTGGAAATGATTTGTCTTGTAAAGTAATCTATTTGTTTCAAAGAGTTTGTTCTACAACATGGCAAAGCTGTTAGGGCGCGTTCTTGTCATGGACTTTTTTTAAATGATTTAAAATTGGAATTGGAATGGAATGTTTGAGAATCTCTATCATGTGTTTGGTTGGTTAATATGTATTGGAATTGGAATTGGAATTGGTTTCGCGCTGACACGAGTTTTCGCACCAGACAGGTTGGGTTTCAGTTTCCTTTGTTTCTTATTGAACGTTTTCGGAGCACTGGACGGGTTGAGTTTCGGTTTCTTTTGTTTGTTTTTGGTCGGTTACGGATTCGTTTTCGGCCTTTTGTTTCGTTGTGGTCGGTTTTTTCAGTTTCATTTCTGTTCGGTTTCAATTTTTTTGTTTCGTTTTGATCGATTTTTTCGGTTTCCATCAATTCGGTTCAGTTTTGGTTTGTGTTTCGTTTTCGTCAACTTTCGGTTTCGGCTCATTTTTCAGGGTTTTTTTTTTTAAGAACGAGGGCAAAGGTGGAAATGTTTTAGTTTTTTTTACATTTTTCGTTTTTTATTTATATTTGAGTTATGATTTTTTTATTAATTTTTTTGAATTTTTTTGGAGGGGCTTTTATTGTTAATAAGAAAATCCTTTATTTTCCATAACAACCATTTCAAATAGGCGGGATTTTAAAATCCCATGAAATATGGGATTTGATGGGATTTAGTTTCCATTCCCATTCTTTCATTTAATGAAACGAACATATCAATTCATGGGATTTAAAATCTCATTCCTTATAATTCCTTCCAAATTCTTGAAACGAACAGGACCTTAAAAAAAATTGTTCAAAGCTTGCTTCATCGAACCTTCTGTAGTGCCATGTAAGCAATGAGACGATAACCTATCAACACCGTCGCAATAAACAACGAATCAAAGGGTAAATTATAAGTCCCACTGATTTTAACGGCTGAAAAATCTGCACTACGACAGCGGACGCCTTTTGAACATTCGTAAAAATTATTCTCATCGTACTTTAACCACACTATAAAAGGTGGGATTTATTGTATGTAATACCCTCCAACAATAAGGAAAACGTGTGTTGCAAGCGACGCCAAAGTTGTGGATTGTTTGAGATTCATAAGAATGCCACCACTGGCCTTGGGCTACAAGGACCATGTAGAGGACCGCAAGTAGGGATAGGATGAAAGTGGTTGGGTCAGGTTTGAGCCCACCCGACCATCCAATAAAAGATGAAGGTGGTAGGGCTAGTTCGAGTGGCAAGTCGTACATTCTGGAAGATCTTTCTCTTTTATAAGCATTCTTCCTTCTTGTGGTAAAGTAAAAACCGCATTATATAGCTGGTAAAACCCCAAAAAAAAAAAAATTAAGAAGAAAAAAATAATTGCTATCTGCAAGAAAAGAATCAATTAAACAGTGTATTAGCATTAGGCTAGAAACATATCAGTGTTAAAAAAAAACTGATTTAACCGTGATTGCCTAATATAACCGTTTATAGAGAAATGATCAGAAGTTGGGTGACATGTCATCAGGTTTTTTGTTTGTTTTAATTATTTACTAGGTTAGTAACTCGTGTATCACATGCTGAAAAATGATATTATATTAATAAAAAAATGTTTATATATTCGATACAAGTTATATGTGAAATCAAACATGAAGCATATGTCATAGCATATTAAACAATTATAATTATTTAAAAAAATCCATAATGCCAAACAATTTAGTAAGGTATAACAGTTTCTCATAAATGAAATTATATATTACACCAAATATAATAGTGACAAAGGATTAAAACCTAATTTGTTCATAAAGGAAATAATTCACTGGAAAAAGTTTTCATTGGATTTGAAAATACCGGTTGTTTTAACAAACTTGTTTTGAACCAATATGAACCCGAATCGCTTATACAAATTAACATAGAACTAAAAATACATGAATAATGAATCTGACTTTTAAGTTAAAAAAATATTATACTTTAAAATAACCCATTCCGACTCAAACCTATTATGATCATAACTCTTTTTTACCCGTCTGTTTTGACCCGAACTAATTTGATACTCTTTTAAAACAACTTGTTTGGCATGAACTTATTTTACTCAAAAAAACAATTGACCTAAACTTGTTTTGAACCAAACATAAACCCGACCCGCCTGTTTAAATCAATATAGAACTAAGAAAACATAAATAATGAATTTTATTTTTAAGTTAGAAAATACTATGATTCAACACGATTCGACCCGAATTTATTCGAATCATAACCCTTTTTGGCACGCATGTTTCGACCAAATCAATTTGATATTCTTTTAAAGCAACCCATTTCAAGCCGAACACTTTCCGTTCATAACCTATTTCGAGCCGAACTAATTTTACTAAAAAACCATTGACCTTAACTAAATAAAAGCCTGATTTGCCCGTTTAAATTAAAATAAAAACTAAGAATACATGAATAATAAATTTATCTTTGTTTATATATATAAACGTTTATGTAGCATTGTAGCCTTTGCATTTGCTTTTTAGAGTCATGCAAAGCAAGATGTTGAATCTTATACATACACACACGCATAAAATAACCATGACCATCTTTTAATTGAAATTGGTCAAGTTTGCTAACTCACATATAGAGAAATGACCTTAGTCACAACACCATTGGTTATTTCGTTCACTGACTATGAGCGAATTGGTTTTGTCCATTACAGGTTAATCATAACTGTATAAAAAAAGTTAGAAAGAAACTTTGAAATAAACATATAAAGTAGTATAATGGCAAATTATTTGGCAAATTTTATGAACTGTTTAATAGCGAACCGTATTCTTGAACCTAAAATATATCAAGATCTATAATTTATTTTCAACTAAGCTCCAATTTTCTATACCCAAATATAGTCAACTTGTATCAGACACTTTTAACCCGTAAATTCGTAGTACCTCTGTTAAAAAAAATTAGCTAATTGATCAAGCTGTTGAAACCAGTCATTCTTTCTTAGGTAATACCTTAATTAAGATAATTAAAAACTGTTAATAATATAATTTTAAGAAAGTTATAACTGGTTTATTGAGGTAATGAATATTAAATAGTAATAAATGCATTAGCTGTTATATCATTTAACATAATTAAAAAATTAGTTAATTAAGTGGAATATATATAAATGAAAATTAATTACTTGGCATCATATGTGGATGACGTATTTAAAGGCCATGTATAAAATATATTTTGTTTTAATATATTAGTTAAATGCAAGTTAATTAAGTACGTGATTACATGAGATAACTGGTTTAAGGTACTAACATATGGAGAAAAGTCAACATGGTCAAAAGTTACAGACGCATTAGCTGGCATGCATGTCAGAAATATTAAATTAATATGTAATAAAATAATAATAAAAAAAGAAATGATGTGGTGGCGATACATGACTTGCTCCCATCATTTTTATTTTACCAACCACAGAGGAAGGGTAGTAAAGCTACATGCGGATCCCTAATTCGACCCACGAATTGTCAATAAACATTCGCAAGAGGAACATGTGGACCAGAACACTTGCAGTCAACAAGACTAGCAAAAGTCACCCGCGGTTCATGAGACACGCTTTGCGAACCTCTATCGTAACCCGCGGATTACCAATGATCTTCCGCGGGAGGAGCTCGAGAGCAACATAAGGGACTCATCACACGTATGATCCCCATGTGATATGGAAGAACAGTTGTAACAAACTATTTCTAGAAGATTCCCCCGGCACCCCCTGATAGCGACATCGACCAATGGAAAGATGACATCTGGACACATAATGGCCATCCCTCGACGTGCACAGATAATGGCGGTCCCATAAACGGATCCAGGCTGTCACTTCTAATAAAGGCTCGACACGTGTCCATTCAGGTGAAGGAGGAATATTATGATAGTGACAACTCCACCAATTATCTTTCCCCATATTCGGCTATAAATACCAACTCCATCTACTTCAGGTATTCATTCACTCCCACACGCCTTACGCAATTACTAGTATTCTTATCGATTATTCCGATCAATACAGTTACTTATTCTCACGCCGGAGGGTGGTTACGGGAAGACCCCCATCGTGTTCTTCCCGTGAAGAGACTCACGGTGTTTTGTTTTGCAGGCAGATAGCTTGGATCTAGCTTCGTTGTTATTCAGTAGACTCACATCTGGGGTAAACGTAGGTTCAAACTATCCAGTTCAGGCTTGTGTTTCTTCACCAACACACATTTCCGCGGACGTGAACTGGCTCACAAGAAGTCCCTCTACGCTGTACTCATGGAACCACCATGTGATGTTCCGTGTGCATGGTGCTGAAGTGGTCAAGCCCCTCTCACACTCACACCCCATTACTTGGCCTTAGTATGAAAATGAAGGAATGTTACAAGTTAAAAGTGGTGTAAAAGGTTAAAAGAGTTTGGGTGGTGACACATTATTTCACATTTAACTATATCTCACATATTATTATCTCATTAAGTTTTCTTGTTTTTTATGGGACCTTACGCTAAATTATTTTTTTTTTCTTTTTTTATTATGAAACTTTAACTTTCATCTTTTAAAAACCAAAGTTAACTTCTTAGTACCGCTAGACTAGAAGCGCTTTGAATCATTTGTAGTTTGTATTTTGAACTCCAAGATATGTTTTCATATTTTGGACTAAAAGCCCGAGATTCGATAATTATTTATTTATGCTTTGTTTTTCTAAATTTTAATAACTTAATTTGTCCGAATCAACACGCATTGTTCAAATTTAGTTTCAAAACTTCAAATCCAAATCCTAATTCAAATAACTCGACAACTAACTTTTGATGAACAACCCTACATTAAAATTAAAAAATTTAAATTATATATTGTCACACATTAAAAATTGTATACGGACATACAATCTTTAAAATCAACCAATTCAATATAGGAATTGATTAGTAAACAAAGGCTGCCCAAATTAATTTTAACATGCCTGATAAATACAAAAAAAAAAAATGACTTGAAAATTGGAGGGATGGTGACTCCACAAATACAAATGCACATGTTATCATGTCTGAAAAAATACAAAATAACTGACAGATAATTCGTACATAAATCCAAGACCATTTGTCATCATGATCCTAGGACACAAATTCGAAATGTGTTCTCTCATTTAATAATTGTACACTTGTGGGTGAAAACTAGAGATTGTTATCAATACCCCATTTCCTTCTTTACTTATTGATGATGATACAAACATCCCACGAAATTACCAGCGCGGTTGCTGCTGCTGCTGCTGATGATGATACCACAAATGCTTCACAGGTTAGCCTTTCATCTGTCTTCATTTTATCTGCTGCTGCTGATGATGATATTGATGACGCTCAAAACTTTTGGTTTAGTCTGTGTACGCATTTGTTGATGTAGCTAAAGTTTGTTGTTTCGTGATGCAACACCACATAAATCTTATCATAACTGGATCTTGCTATAACACTGACCTGTTAACCACACACCACTGACGCATCATAAAGGCCGTATACATATCTATAAAGGGTCATACGGGGTCATGCGAAGTGTCTTAATGACACATCATTCGTGCCATAATGTTTATACGAGCTGTATGAGTTAGTGTTCTTCTAAATCATACAGGCCGAGTAATATGTTGGAGTGACACAGAAACTAGTGATATGACATTTTTGTGTAGACTCGTATTAAGATTGGGGGTGGTGTATCTATATTAGCTCGTTTCTACAATATAGCGATAGAACTTCATAATTTGGAAGATCTTTTCATGATTTGACCGGTTTGCAGGGTGATAAAATTGTGAAGGAACCCAGAAATGCAATAAAAAGTTCTCAAATAAACACACATCATGCGGATTTATCCCTCAACATACCAAAAAAACATGCACATTTCGGTCCTGTTATTTCATCCGATGGTGAGACCTCCTCACGTGGCTTTTTCAAAGGTTTAAGCTTTAAGAAGAAAACTCCTGGTGATGGTGAAAAAAGTCCTCTTCTGGATCATGCAGTTCAGCCCGAAAGCCCTCTCGTCACCAAGATTAAGTCCATATTTTATGGGAATCGTTCTGCATCTCTTCCGGTCAAACACGGGTCAAACTGGTCCCCTTCGAGCCCTACACCTGTTTCAGCTAGGACATATAGTGAGCAACAAAAATCTAAGGTATCTTATTCCTACCTGTTGGATGCGCGTTTCGAATGTTGTTTATTGTCATTTATAGAATATTTATTGTCATTGTACTTGAAAGTGTAATATAATCAAATGTTTGAGTTATTAATTATTTAAGTCCAAAATAATCATACTAACAGAAACAGAATATGTTGATCCAACCATTTAAAAATGACTCTTTGGTTGTCTTTCAAGCAGATAAAGGCAGCGAAACCTTCTGTTTCAAGGTCCCTCACTATGCCCTCACGGAACATTGTTATTGTAAGATCAATCTCATTTGCAGCGCGTAAAGATCATGATCAAATTGATAGTGATGATGGTACATAAAGACTTTCATGTTGTAACTACAATTAATTTTAGTGTGTTACTTAATTTTAACATAATTCAGATATAATATTTTTGTGTTTATAGATCAAATCAGGTCCGTTGAAGTGGAAAATGATGAGGAGATTGCTGTGGAAGAAGCAATTTGCAGGGTATGTATGGATACATGTGATGAAGGAAATCAATTTAAGTTAGCATGCTGCTGCAAAGGTGCACTTGAACTTATGCATGAAAAATGTGTAGTTAAATGGTTTAGTATCAAAGGAGACAAAATCTGTGATGTTTGTGGTAGAGAAGTCACAAACTTACCTGTTATTTTGTTTCGTAAGCGTAGTTATGCTCAACTACCAGCCATAAGTGCGCCAAATCAACAAGGTTTGGATCCAAGAACCATAAGGTGCATAAGTTCTCAACTTTAATGTATTTATTTTTAGTTATACTTCTGTTGTTCTCTTTAGTTTTGAATCTTATATGTTTTTGCAGTGCCTGGCAGGATATTGTGCGCCTAGTTTTGATTAGTACAATATGCTACTTCTTTCTCATCGAGCAGCTTCTGGTGAGTTTTTTTTCGTCCCAAATCCGATGATATCTGACCAGTTTTATCTAAATATATCTTTTGTTTGTGTTCAACTTTGAAAGTTAGAAATGTGATACTTATAACAAAAATGTCAGATCATTGAATTTTGTGTTTGTTCTTATAATTTTAATTTTTTGTATCCGAATTTGCAGGTCGATGAGCTGAAAACTCAAGCTGTTGTGATTGCTGCGCCTTTCGCTTTTACATTTGGTATTTTATCATCTACGTTTGCGGTTGTGCTAGGTATAATCTGTTTTAAAGTTTCATGTTAAATTATATATATAGACGGTCAATTAAACATAGAACCAATTTTAAGTAGAGGTACAAGAACCGTAAAAACACTTGCACTTGTTGCTTTATATGTGGTACATAAGGCGATTATGTAACTGCATAATTGCGTCTCTTTCTCTCTGCCCACTATATTTTTAAAGCATTAGATCTAAACATTTCTTGTGGTTATGTTTCTCTCTCCCCACTATATGTTTTTCGGGTTTCGTGTTTTTCGGGTTTCAAAGTTTTAAATCTAGACTCGAAACCCAACCCAAATCTCTAATGGTTTTTTCGGGTTCAGGTTCAGGTTTTTTCAGGTTGGGTTAATTTGGTTTCGGGTATCTAAGAAAAAAAAACTTACTTCGCAGAAAAACAACTTTGATTTATAGCTAGAATATCGTAATCGATTAAACCATACTCGATTAAACAGTTAAGTCAAACATAATATACCATAATCGAGCATGATATGAACCTACTAATCGATTAAATAGTCTCAAAAATCATTTAAACTATACTCGATTAAGCTGAATATACATAATCATATAAACCATACTCGATTAATTAGACTACTAAGTCCAAATGATATAATGCTTAAATTGTGTATACTATATTTTTATGATTTTGTGTGTTATTGTTTTCTTCTTATTTCTCCATGTCTATACGATCAGATTACGTAGGTTTGTTGGTCCCAAATCCCATCATGGTCATATTTTCTTAAAAGTCTTATGATCATTTAGTTATTTAGAATTTTTATGATAACCTTTTATAATTTGAAATGCTACTATAGTCTTTTATTACCATAATCAATCGATTGCAATCAAATAGAATATACCATAATAAAACCGGTGAATAAATCAGCCTAGCTAAAAAATTGTAATCGATTAAACAAAATATACCAAAATCTTGTTACAACATTGTTTCAATTACAGCAATTAGAGAGTATATTTGGAGATACGCAGTTCTTGAATTTGCACTTGTTGCTATGCTTCTGCATGCATTCTATTCGTGGGTACGTTAATTACACGATTTAAACGTAATCTAGACGTGTGCTTAGTAAAACCATCAACAGTTTGACTTTGTATGTTGCAGCTTCAGTTGAAGGCAACATATGCAGTAATGGTGTCTTCGGTTTTAGGGTTCGGATTGGCTATGACTCTAAATGCTTTGTATATTCGTTACACCGTTTGGCGGCTTCAACGTCTTCAAGATTACAACATCCTCAATTGATTTAGAGAAATATTTTAAACTTGTATCCGTGTCGGCTGAGATTATTGAAGAGTTAATGAGTTTGTAAGTTTTGATCAGTTTCTTTGTATTTTATGAAAAGATTGCCGGCTATATGATTGAAATACATGATGAATTATGTTTTAAAAAAGGTACACTTGTATGTTGCTTAATTTGTGTGTTGGATTGGATTGTGGTAATTGTTCAAATGTGATCCTCAAGGGAATCAGATGACTTCCAATTCTGATAAAATGATAGACTGAAGTAACATGATTTAATGACTTCTAAAATTAGTTTAAATAATGATAAAAGGTTACTTGATGAAAATAAATTACAGATGCCATACATTATGTGTAAGTGTATTACGTGCTTCGATTATAGTAGTTATCTACTTAAAATTGGTTATATATTGAACAATTGTATATATTTTTTTTTGAACGGTTATAAAGTTTTTTTTTCTTTTTGAGTGGCTGATATTCCTACTTTTACTCTACATCTCATAATCTTTTGGTTAAAAGTCATATTAGTGGTTAAAATAATTACACACACATATATATATATATACACACACATACTAATACACATTATATATATATATATATATCAATATAACACATGGTATATATCTATATTTACATATACACAGTGGCGGATCTAGACATAAATCTCAGGGGTAACGTTTAATTTTTTTTTACCATATTTCATACAATGTAAACGAAACAAAAGTAGAAACACGATAATAAATATAATTAAACACATTGGTGCAAATTTCTCCTCTTCGGTTTTTGAAAGTTGGAATCGAGTCATTGCACCCTCTTTTTTTTATCAAGCGTTTCTTTTTCGACCGCACAAATTAAATCATTGTTCAAATACTCATCACCAATTTGCTTGCGCAAACCCGCATTGATAAGCTTCATTTTAGAAAAACATATTTCAACAGTTGTGGTTGCAATCGGTAAAACCAACACTAGTTTCAATATTCGATAAACCAAAGAAAAAGTGGTGTGCTTTTCTGTTTCCACCATTACACGAGCAAGGTCACACATTCCACTCAATCTTGCAAATTTATCTTTTTCCTTTAAAATGTAATAAAAGGTCGTATGATCACCTGAAATACACCTCTTTCTTCATACTAAAATCATTCGGATACATCTCCAAAAATGTCACTATTTTAGATATGTTAAACTTGGAAAACAAATCTCATAGACTTAACCGGATATATTTTATAACAAACTAGTTGAGACCTCACAAAATCTATTTCCAAGTTCTTGAATTTGCACATCCAAAACCGTATTAAAAGCTTCAACCTCAAAATGATGATTCTGTTGAATTTGTTTCTGTTTGATGTTACTCGTTCAAACAAAAGAAAAAAAAGGTTAATGGTTTTTATTGGCTTTAGGCTATAAACTTTGTTTAGGCTTTATATGATTTGAACTTTTAAAAAATGATTATTCCGTTGAGCCTATTTCTATTTGATGTTTCTCGTTCATACAAAAGAAAAAAGGTTAATGTTTTTTTTTTATTAACTTTGTTTAGGCTTTATTTGATTTAAACTTTTAAATTGGTTGGGCTTTAAACAAATAGGGGTAACAAAATATTTTTTCCAGGGGTAACGAAATACGAAACCGACCCAAAATGGAAAAAAATTACACTATCGACGAGAAGTTTAAGGGTATCAGACGCTACCCCTAATTATACTATACATCCGCCACTACATATACACACGTGTGTGTTTATGGAGTAAAGCAATGTATAACTAAAACTAGACAAGAAAATATTACTTACTTGAGAAATCCAATGGCGGCCAATATTTTAAATTGTTCTACACAGTACCAAGTTATGTGCTTACATATATGGATCTTTTTGTTGAAACAACGTGAGAATTTGCTAATTATTCTTTTAAGGAGTTTCCTTTTAAATACTTTTAATATAATTAAAGTGCCATTTTTTTAGATAAGGTAATTCGTATATGAGACCCCCCCCCCCTTCCCTTTAATGTGTTACACAAAAGTTCGTTGCACTAGGAATTCGATATGTAAAATAAAATGTTATTATAAATAATCAAGTAAAAGTTACAAAAATAGTCATGTCAACATCTCTCAAAGGATATAATAAATAATCAAATAAAGGCTATAAAAATAGTCATGGCATGTCTACAAGGATATCGTTGCATGTTTAATACAGATGAAAACCGCAAAATGAATACCGATATTGTTCTCAATAATGCCGCACCGGTGCCAATGTTTTTTAGTTTGTATTGGTTCGGTTCATAATGATACCGGTATGAAACCAGTATTTGATATAGTTTACGAATCTTAAAAAATGTTTTATTTCAAACTAGTATTTTACCCGGCGTGTTGCGCCGGGGTAGGTCAGTCAAACCTGGGTGGAGGCAAAATCCAAGCATTGTCGGTCCCAGGTGAAAAGATGGTAAGTCAACGCGAATTCGGTCGGTTTCGGTTACGTGTGTTATTGTACTGAGACTAAAACCAAAAATCGAACAAAAAAAATAATAAAAAATGAGGGTGGACCAATGGGTGGCGTCGGTCGGTAAAACTCAAACGTTGATAAACGTGACTATTGTTGTTCCCGGACGTTGAGGCGGTGAGTCTATGGATATTCAGTCGGTTTCCGTCACGTTCGTATGATACCGGAACTAAAACAAAACGGTTGGTAACCCGTTTGTTTGTAAAACCCGAGCGTTATCGATCCCGAATACGGAATAGTGAGTCGACACAAATAACCTCTTAATTGTTAATTTATAAAAAAAAACAAAAAAAAGGTAAATTACTTGGACCAATCACACGCTACAAGTGGACCAATTATCCCGGCCGTTGGTAAATCCCAAACGATGTCGGTCTCGAGCGTGTGGCGGTGTGTCAAGGCGAATTAACTCGATTTTGGTTACGCCAGTTACAGTAATGGAACTATATAAAAAGGTCAGTAAAAATACCCAGTCGTTTGTAAAACCCAAATGTTGTTGGTCCCGGGCGTAATAATAGTTAGTCAACGCGTATAACCATTTTAATAATTATCACTTTAAAAACAAAAAACAAAAAAAAAATGAATTAATTGACCAAATCAAATTTTGCCAAGTGGACCAATCGTTAAAGAGCGTCACTAAAGTTCTTTTTTATACTATAGAATAATACAACTTCATTTTAATAATGTTTATATTGAAATATTAAGAACACTAGGTTACATCCTGTGTTACACATGGACGAAAAATATATAAAACTTCGCATATGTGTGTGTATGTGCAAAAGCGCGCGCGTGTGTGTTACATCTATTTTAACGAATTGTAAACGTCAGATAATCTAGCATTATTATTATAAGGTATCGCATTGTTACTTTAATTAAAAGAACCCAACATACAACGATAAATAGAGAAAAATAACAATTTAAAACATAATTCTAAGCTATGCCACATATTTTTAACTTACACAATGAAACAAAAAGACATATTAGTTAAAACTTCATCATCATTGAAGTCATATGTTATAAACTATGAAACATAAACATATAGATGTTATAACATAAGTTGTGTGTTACAAAAACTATTTTTATTGAAATTATAAAACATTTAAGTATACAACATAAAAAATACTAAAAATATGAATATAACAATGAGATATGATTATAATTTTTATTAAACCACGCGTTTAATAAAACAACAATATAATCCAAACCTCGTTACTTAAACCATCATTTCAATCCAAACATCCAGTTCAAACGTTCATAAATAATTTCCCAAAATCCAAAAAAATAAAATAATAAAGTCAAAATTTTTAAAAAAATAACAATAAAAATAATTAATTGTCTTTGTTACTCAATAAATAATGAATATAATAATTTATTTTGAAACTTTTTTCAACTCAGGAGTTAATGTTTAAAATTAGGTAATGTTTGGTATGAAAGAATGAAGTGTGGAATGAAATGAATTATTCCAATGGAATGAATTAAAGCATGTTTGGTTGTCATGTAGTAATGAAATGGGTTATTCCTTAAGGAATGAAAACCCTTTCAATTATAGGATTTCCATTCATTTAAGAAGGGTTTTTTTTTTCATTCTTTCAAGAAATGGAAATGACCCAATAATAATAATAATAATTGGTATTATTGTTATATTGGCAATATTATTATAGTATATTATTAGTATTAATTAATATCATTATTGATTTGTATATTATAATATAACCAGTATTATATTAGAATTATTATTATATTTAAATTTGGTGAGTTAACGCGTCACAACGCGCATGCGTGATTCAACGTTTTTATGATTATTTTTATTCGATTAAATAATCTCATTGTAACGCGCGATTTATAATAACTAGCGATTTATAAAAACTAGTTATTATGAATATTTATATTATTAATTATTATTATTAGTTTCTACTATACTAATAATAACAATTAGTAAATAATAATAATAATAAATACTATTTATTATTAGTAGTAAATAATATTATTATTATTATTTAAATAATAATATTTACTAATAATAATAATAAAGTAAAGAATAAATTCATTCATACATGATAACCAAACATGCCAATGGAATGTAATGATCTATTTCATTCCTTTGTCCATTCCATTACCACGTCCATTTCATTCCCTTATTCATTCCATTCCCCCATACCAAACAACAACTTAGTGTTCAAATTAACTTGTGGAAATTATATAAATGGAAAATTGATGAGTTGGAAGTCTATGTGAACATACTAGTTGAATGCCATGTGAAAACATTGTATTAATTTAATAGTATAGTAAGATAAAAAATTATCTAACTACTACCAGGTATTTTGTATTTTCAAAAAAGTTAGCAAACGCGAGATGATAGAGAAAAATAAAATTATTAAAAATAATAAACAGATAAGCATATATTAATGGTATAACGAGTGAAACTGAAAAGTTTGGCACGACCAAACGAAACTAAAATTTTTGAGTCGAAGACGAAAATTTTCTTTGGTCTTAAGTAAGAGGAGTATTTTATTGGGTTTAAACAATTTAATTTTGATATGGGCTTACTTGATTATAATTTAGGTTGTGTAAAAAAATTTTGTATAAAAATAGGATTAAGCATGTCTCAGATGAGACTAGAACCCATAACTATGGGTTCAGAGTAATACCCCTTTATCACTAGACCAATCTAGTGATTATACCATAAACAAGTATTTTCAAAAAAGCTAGCAAACGTGTTACAATTTTTGCGACGCATTTTATTGCTTCACAAAGTTTGGTAACAATTTGATAGTTTTCTAGTAGAGCATGATCTTCAATGATGATCAACTTGAGAAGAAAAATTAAAGAGCGTCAAAACAATTAAGGATTAGCTTCATGATTATCTTAATTTCAAGATAATCATCAGTAAACAAATAATTACTCTTTCAACATGAAAGTTGAAGTTAAGTTTTAGTAAACTATTTCTTAATTGCTCTTAACTTGAAGATGGATAACTAAGTTAATTAAATTACACTTTGTTTAGATGAGCAATCTACGTGAATTCAAAGATGCACGCCTTGGTGGCCTTATAAAGCCATGCAAATTTGGTTTTTGGCAAATAGTAACAAAAATGGCTACCTTTACAATATTATGCAAATGGCTAAGCTTAATACTACTCATGTTGGTGAGAACCGAATGCTCAGACAAAGTTAACATTACTTTCCTCGAAAGCGCTGTTGCTAAAGGAGCTGGTACTTTATTTTGTTTTCTCTGATCCTACTATTCATTCAGGATCCGGCTAATTTGCCCGGTTTTGAAGAAAATATTGGGCCTAACCGTTAAGTGTGTTTTCGAAAAAAATGCAAACCAAACTGTTGGTTGAGTCGGCCGAGCTAGCCAATTTTGAGTGTTTTAACTTTAACGGTTTCAAACAAAACAATATTTTTTTATTTCAAAAGTATATAATTTTGTATTAACTTTTTTAAAAGATAGACTATTTATAGAAATAACTTTCTATTCCTAGAAATAGAAAAAATAAATAATAAATCTTAAAGTTCCTATCTAGTTTATACGACTGGTCTCTAAGTTTCAAACTGCAAACCTAATAGTAAAACATGCAGAATGAACTGTCAAACCGGCTGACTTGCTTCAATTTCAAACTTTCAATTAGCAATTGCTAATTCTGCGGTTTATGAGCACCCCTAGCCTGCATGCATGTTTGCGTACAATAATTTATATTTGCGCTTGTTGAGTTTAGTTTTGTATAGTGCGTGTTCTATGTTTATTACGTTGCTAATGGCATATGTGATGTGTGTGGTTCAGTTTGTTTAGATGGAAGTCCGCCAGCATACCAGCATGATAAAGGATTCGGAGATGGTGCTGACAAGTGGTTAATTCACATACAGGTTGAGATTATTGCCTTTAATTATGTGTTTGTTCGTTGATGTCCGTATGTTACATCATAAATACTTCAATTATGTATTACTATATGTAGAAACGTGAAATGAATCTGACCTGACCCATGACGATGTTTTCACGGACTTCGAGATGAACGAACCACGACTTGCTTGCTTCTGCTCCGACCACTGCTGTGATCTGCGGTGACTTTTGGGGGTGTGGAGGTGACCGCTAAGAAATCCAGAGGATCTCTTGTTCACAGACACAAAAATATGGTGGTGGCTCTTATTGAGCTATTTTTTACCAACCCTTGATAAGGAGGTGGAGACCTCCTTATATAGGGAGCCTCATGGCCACCATCATGGTACCCTAATGGGCCTAGCCCAGTTAGGGTTACCTCCACAAAACCCCCTCAGCCCAATAACAAATGTATTAGCCCATATAATAAAAAAAGCCCAAAACATAATAAATTAGGGTTCTTAGTACCATACCCCGACAAGCCCCCCAAGTCCAGTGTTGCTCTTAGGCGTGCAAGCGTTTAGGTGGAGCACTGGACTTTATAAGGTGTGCAAGATCGTGAGGCGGTTTCTTCCCTTTCCTTCGGCCTTGTCTTTGAGTTTTGGGAGGTTTTCTCCATGATGGTGACATGTTGTGATCCTTATGATGATGATGGTGCACTAGTATGAATAAGATATAGCACGCATCATTATAATAGTGGCGCGGGGCCTGATAATAAAGCTTGCGCGCGAGGCGACTTATGAGCTATAATAATAACAAAAGCCTGCGCGCGAAGCGACTTACGAGCTGAGAATAATAAAAGCCTGCGCGCGAGGCGACTTACGAGCTGAGTAATAAAGCTGGCGCGTGCGGCGACGTACGAGCTAAGAATAATAAAGCTGGTGCGCGCGGCGACTTACGAGCTGAAGAATAATGAAGCTTGCGCGCGAGGCGGCTTACGAGCTGTAAAATAATAAAGCTTGGCGCGTGAGGCGACTTACGAGCTGTAGAATAATAAAGCTGGCGCGTGAGGCGACTTACGAGCTTGTAGAATAATGAGAGCCTGCGCGCATGGCGACTTACGAGCTGTAATAATAAAGAAGCTGGCGCGCGAGGCGACTTACGAGCTTGTAGAATAATGAAGCTGGCGCGCAAGGCGACTTACGAGCTTGTAGAATAATGAAGCTGGCGCGCAAGGCGGCTTACGAGCTGTAAAATAATAAAGCTTGGCGCGTGAGGCGACTTACGAGCTGTAGAATAATAAAGCTGGCGCGTGAGGCGACTTACGAGCTTGTAGAATAATGAGAGCCTGCGCGCATGGCGACTTACGAGCTGTAATAATAAAGAAGCTGGCGCGCGAGGCGACTTACGAGCTTGTAGAATAATGAAGCTGGCGCGCAAGGCGACTTACGAGCTTGTAGAATAATTAAGCTGGCGCGCAAGGCGGCTTACGAGCTTGTAGAATAATTAAGCCGGCGCGCAAGGCGGCTTACGAGCTTGTAGAATAATTAAGCTGGCGCGCAAGGCGGCTTACGAGCTGTAATATGATGATAATGACTGGCCAAGGGCCTCTTCTGCGCAGGATGACTATCCCGGCTTGTCTTCAAAATAATAATGGAGGCACAAACGGCCAGATAATAATAATGATGTCACAGGTGCTTGCGCGGCTCGTGGCCGAACCTTTTAGTATGGCGCGTAGCCATATGGGTTTATGAGTATTCCACCCTTGGCGCGAGGCCTGTGGGTCTATGAGCATTCCACCCTTGGCGCGAGGCCTGTGGGTCTATGAGCATTCCACCCTTGGCGCGAGGCCTGTGGGTCTATGAGCATTCCACCCTTGGCGCGAGGCCTGTGGGTCTATGAGCATTCCACCCTTGGCGCGAGGCCTGTGGGTCTATGAGCATTCCACCCTTGGCGCGAGGCCTGTGGGTTTATGAGCATTCCACCCTTGGCGCGAGGCCTGTGGGTCTATGGATATTCCCAACTTTTAAGTTTGAGCTAAGGCTCATATTTTTGGGCTAAGGCCCTGACGTTTTAGAGTTAAGACTCGTCAACGCGTTTGAGCTTGAAGCTCGCGCATGTATGTTTTACTTCTTTTTATGTTTAGTTTGATGTCAATATAATGTTGTCATATTACTCAAATTAATAAAAGGAAGTGCGAAACATGTATGCAAAAACATGTATGCGGTGGCGCGAATGCAAACCGCTGTGGCGAAGAGTGATCGCCGGGAGCGCGCATGCGGAATCCGAAGTTGATCCGCGGTAGCGCGCATGATCTAGAGATTTTGAATGCGTGAGCATCTATGATGTGTGAGCATGCGTGATGCGTGAGCATGCTTGATGTTTGAGCATGCTTGATGCTTGAGCATCGATGCGTGAGGATGCTTGATGCTTGAGCATGCTTGATGCGTGAGCATCGATGCGTGAGCATGCAAATGTTTGAGCATGCTTGATGTTTGAGCATGCTTGATGCTTGAGCATCGATGCGTGAGGATGCTTGATGCTTGAGCATGCTTGATGCGTGAGCATCGATGCGTGAGCATGCAAATGTTTGAGCATGCTTGATGCTTGAGCATGCTGGAGCATGTGTTATGCGCCATGAGCATAGGTTTTGGCTGTCTTCATGACATCTTGATTTTAAGCCTCGGTCTGTATCCTGTGGGTTGACCTTTCGCGCGCTCGGTGCCTGCGCGCATGTTTGAGCATGCTTGATGCTTGAGCATGCTTGAGCATGTGCTATGCGCCATGAGCATAGGTTTTGGCTGTCCATGGCATCTTGATTTTAAGCCTCGGTCTGTATCCTGTGGGTTGACCTTTCGCGCGCTCGGTGTCTGCGCGCATGTTTGAGCATGCTTGATGTTTGAGCATCGATGCGAGAGCATGCTTGATGCTTGAGCATCGATGCGTGAGCACACTTGATGTTTGAGCATGCTTGATGCTTGAGCATGCTTGAGCATGTGCTATGCGCCATGAGCATGCTTGATGTTTGAGCATCGATGCGAGAGCATGCTTGATGCTTGAGCATCGATGCGTGAGCATGCAAATGTTTGAGCATGCTTGATGCTTGAGCATGCTTGATGCGTGAGCATGCAAATGCTTGAGCATGCTTGATGTTTGAGCATCGATGCGAGAGCATGCTTGATGCTTGAGCATCGATGCGTGAGCATGCTTGATGCTTGAGCATGCTTGATGCGTGAGCATCGATGCGTGAGCATGCAAATGTTTGAGCATGCTTGATGCGTGAGCATTGATGCGTGAGCATGCAAATGTTTGAGCATGCTTGATGTTTGAGCATCGATGCGAGAGCATGCTTGATGCTTGAGCATCGATGCGTGAGCATGCAAATGTTTGAGCATGCTTGATGCTTGAGCATGCTTGATGCGTGAGCATCGATGCGTGAGCATGCAAATGTTTGAGCAAACAGATCTGATTCAGCACAGATATGAGGGTTTTCCCCAAAATATCGGGTATTTCTTCCTGTGTATTTCTTCCAACAGATCTGATAGTATTTCCAGATCTGGAAATATTTTTTAGATCTACGGAAGAACATATCTGAGAGAAGAAATCGTAGATCTGAGATATCGATGAACAGATCTGGAATATTGATGAACAGATCTAAGATATTGATGAACAGATCTGGAATATTGATGAACAAATCTGGAATATTGATCCGTATATCTGAGATCTTGATGAACAGATCCGTAGATCTTGATGAACAGATCCGTAGATCTGATGAACAGATCCGTAGATCTGAGATGCTGATGGACAGATCGGAGGGCCGAAACGAGAAGCGAAGTGTGGTTCCTTGCCGTCCCACGGATGGCGCCAAATGTAGAAACGTGAAATGAATCTGACCTTACCCATGACGATGTTTCCACGGACTTCGAGATGAACGAACCACGACTTGCTTGCTTCTGCTCCGACCGCTGCTGTGATCTGCGGTGACTTTTGGGGGTGTGGAGGTGACCGCTAAGAAATCCAGAGGATCTCTTGTTCACAGACACAAAAATATGGTGGTGGCTCTTATTGAGCTATTTTTTACCAACCCTTGATAAGGAGGTGGAGACCTCCTTATATAGGGAGCCTCATGGCCACCATCATGGTACCCTAATGGGCCTAGCCCAGTTAGGGTTACCTCCACAAAACCCCCTCAGCCCAATAACAAATGTATTAGCCCATATAATAAAATAAGCCCAAAACATAATAAATTAGGGTTCTTAGTACCATACCCCGACACTATATATTATCACCCTAATAATATGGAAGATGTATAAAAGAGTAAACTAGAGGGCGTTTTATGAACATATAAAATTGTTCAACTATTATTTTGTTCTTTGTAAATATAACGTAGGTGTTCTAAATATTGTATGTAATCTTTCTCTTAACAACAAGTATAGCTGTTTATTTATAATACACTAGCAACCTATAAGAGCACCAGTACGTAACACGGGACCTTCACAAACCGCACCATATTAAATTCTAAACTTTTCTTAAAACCCCATTTTTTCCGCAGCACCAAATATTCACAAACCCCATTAAAAAATATATATACATGTATATATATATATAATATGTATACATATATATATGATTTGAGAGAGTGAGATAGGGGGTCCACCTTCCCCGTCCACCTCCAAGTTTGACACAAACTTCACTCACAAACTTCACCAACAAACTTCTCCCACAACGCTACATCATCCTTTTTGCTTGTCCTTGGCTTGCCATTTAGTTCCAAACCTCGATTCTTACATCACATTGTGATACTCTAATATACAAGTTATGAATGGTAATATCTAAATACTCTAATATTTGGTTTTTGTTACGTGCGTTAGAATATAGAAAGATTTTATATTGATCATATTCAACTTTAAAAAACAAATCCTCCAAATGAAACGCCCAAACGCACCCTTGTCTCCAACGGAATTCAGCGCTGTACCAATTCGATACGAGCAGATTTTAGAGAGAGAGACAAGAAATAGTTATTTCAACTGATTGATACCCATTCTCATTACTCGTCGTTATATATTACAATTGACCCTTAACATCCTAGTTGAAAAGTACTATATATAACCTAAAGATCACTTGAAATTGGAATGTGGTTAGGGAGGAGGATGGTGTGAGTCAACAGAAAGCTGCCTTTTATTTGTGAACAAGACCAATGGAGTTGGTTCATCCAAACTTATGAACAAGTTCAGGTTCTCTGGAATATTTAGCAGCAAGCAAACCTCTAATCCAGGTACATCAATCACACACACACACAAACCTCCAACCACATGATCTTTGATGAAGCTAATAATTTTTTTTTTCAGGCTTCTATAACTGGAATAGAGTCATCATGAGGTACTGTGATGGAGCATCATTTACTGGGGATGTGGAAAAAGTTGACCCTGTAAGTCCATATAATATGTATTAGTCTTGCATTTTGCAAATATATATTAATTAAGGGTATGAATTTCTAATGAAACATAATGGTTTTTCTCATGCATTTTGTATATTTTCAGGCTACTAATCTTCATTATAGAGGTGCAAGGATATTTAATGTTATAATGGAGGAACTGCTAGTACAAGGACTCAACAATGCATCAAGTGTATGCTCCTCCCTCTATGCATATATGTATATATAGACGTATATGTTCCATCTGATGATAAGAGTACACTTATGTGATGGTGGCAGGCTCTTCTAACTGGCTGTTCGTCTGGTGGGTTGGCTGCAATTTTGTACTGTGACAAGTTTAGAGCCATGCTGCCGGCAACTAGTCAAGTGAAATGTGCTCCGGATGCTGGTTATTTTTGTTCATGTGTATTAATCACTTTCTCTTAACTCGTTTGCTTATATAATTTCAAAAAGGGGCATGTTATAGTTACACGCCACCCTCATTTGCATTATACCGTCCATAAAACACTAGACAACCATTTTGATAATAAAAAAAAAAACCAAACTTTGAAAACTATTGATATGTTTGAACAATATCGTCAAACTTTGAAAATTATTGGTGACGGCCGTTCTAACCATAGTCGACGGTCAAACTTTTAAGCCTTTGGATCAAATTGGCCGTTCGACTTCTATCCGGACATCGACTGTTTGAAATAGTGTCGGATTAGACGTCAGGCAGTGTGTATAACTGGCCCTTTCAAAAAAGCATGTCTTTTTTACTAACACACATTATCTCGGATTTACAGGAGAGACATTTCTGGAAAGTACCACTTTCAAAAGTTCTTCACCAAGATTGTTAAACTACATGTTCTCTAGCTCTCTCCCTCTCTCATATTATACTTTTAAAATACATATATGTATACATGTTATACTTATTGTTATGCTAACTTGATCTTGGTTGCAGAACTCAAAGATAGACTTGCCTTCCTCATGTACTTCAAAGATGAAACCTGGCTTGGTAAGCTCCTATATACATTTGTTATTGTCTTCTAAATTAATACTCTCATCTGAAGTTTGAATAATATGTTGACAACCACTTTAAGCTTCATAAAAGCTGTAAGTAGAAGTGTAGAACTCAATGCTAACAATCTCAATGCTGTTGCAGTGCTTCTACCCACAGTTTATTTTGCCAGAAATAAAGACACCAGTGTTTGTCATAAACTCGGCTTATGATTCATACCAGGTTCATCATCTAGATCATGTGTTTTGGTCATAAACTATACTTGCTGACTTGTGTTAACTCCTGTACTTTGACTTTGATGCTGCATTCAGATACAGAACATATTAGCACCCGAGGAAGCCGATAAACATGATTTATGGTCTGCATGCAAGTTGAATACAGCAAACTGCACCCGGACACAACTCTTGAGACTTCACGGTTATTCTTCTAAACAAAAACTCGATGCATTAATGAGTTTATATAGTACAGCCTAACATAGATAGTTTCAATAATACTTGATTTTATTACTTTCAGATTTTCGGGCAGATTTCGTTAGAGCGTTGAGGTCAGGAATGGATAGATACAAATTCAACTCCACAATGAGAGGAATGTTCATCAATTCTTGTTATTCCCACTGCCAAACAGGGACTCAGTCCAATTATCTTGGAGCTCCGGCTTCAAAGCTGGACAACAAGGTAAACTCTGTAACTTTTTCCAATCCAAAAATTATATGTTAATATAGCACTTACGTGACGTGCAGGCTATTGCGGAAGTACTCAGCGACTGGTTTTATGAAAGAAACACGACTCAATTGATCGATCACCAGCATATATTGCCTCGACAGTGTTAATTATGTTTTAATAAACGGTTCATTGGTGAAAATTTATGGTCCTTAAACTATGTAATCTTATGTATGTTGTGCAAAACTATGTCATTTTGTAAATACAGAACCATGTAAATTCTTTCAATATGTGTAATTATTTAAGGATAACTGTTTCAAGCCATATTTATATTTTAATCATGGCATCCCAATTTTAAAAACTGTTATAAAAGGACACAAAAAAGGTTAGAAAAATAAACCTCATTTGAAAAATTTATGGAAGGCCATTTTTTGCATCTTCACATAACAAAGTTAAATAAAATTTAATACACATTGTCAATGGGTACAAACAGGTCGTGTTTATGGGTTAGCAAGCTGAACCCTGCACGAACCCAAAACCGTGTAAGCACATGAATGCAGACATGACAAACGTATTCGCTGGTTGACATGAACGCTGCCTGCTATGCATAAACTATAAAAACTTCATTCATGTTTCTCTTTTAACTTTCAAATTTAAAGTTACAGAATTAAATATGCTAAATGACAACCTGTGAGCTTGTCATGTTGACCAGACCCGATCCAACCCGCTAACTAAACGTGTTCGCGGGTTCGACACAAAACCAGCATGAATCCATTTAGTCTACTCTTATCCAGAAAAACTTGCATTAGCACTTATGATCGGTGTGAATTTGTTACGTAACGCAAACTTAATATAAAATTCGCCGGTTAGTGTTTACTAGCTAGTTGACTTTTCCTTTGCAACCTTCAGATCTGAATCATGTTTACTTACAGAATCTAAGCCACTATTTCAGTAGATTAGGTAATGTATGTATTTGATATGGATCGTTATGTTATAATGTTGACTAAATTAATATAAGTCAAAAGCTGTTTTGGTCAACTATTTCTCTCTCAATGATTGTGATACATGAGCTGGACATGTTCAATAAATTACACATTCCATGTACTCATTTAATTAAGCCCACTTGAACTGAAAAATGCAACCTTTTCTGATCATAAAAGGGCATGAAAGATTTAGTTTTTGGCAATATCCAAAATGGTGTCTTTCACAAGACTGTGCCAATGGTTGTGTTTGATACTAATGTTACTGAAAACCAAATGCTCAGACGATGTTGAAATGACTTTCATCCAAAGCGCGGTCGCTAAAGGCGCTGGTAACCTTATTTTTCCCAAACTCTGTGTGCACGACTGTTATGTTTCTTTTGTCTTAAAAGTTGTGAGGTGCAGTTTGTTTAGACGGAAGCCCACCTGCATACCAGTTCGATAAAGGATTTGGAGAAGGTGTTGATAAGTGGTTAATTCACATACAGGTAATTAGTCAGCCTTAAACGTAAATGTATGATAAATGTACACTCACACACACACGTTTGCGTACGTGCATATATGCTGCATAGAAAAGAATTGTCTTCTTTAAGTAACATTTACTATAATGTTAACAATAATGCTCACTTGTGTTCTTGGCATACCTTTGTGATTAGGGAGGAGGATGGTGTGAATCGACAAAAAGTTGTCTTTTACGGGTGAACAAAAGCAACGGAGTGGGTTCATCAAGACTTATGCAGAAGTTAATTTCACAGGAGTTTTTAGTAGTAAGCAAGAGTTTAATCCAGGTACATACAAGTGCAATATCTATATATATCACACTAAACTCAACTTATATAATATATCTTTTATGAAAACTAAGCTTAGTTATTCTTTTTCAGGCTTCTATAACTGGAATAGAGTCATCATGAGGTATTGCGATGGTGCATCGTTCACCGGAGATGTTGAAAAAGTTGACCCAGTAAGTCAAACGAACAAAGGTGCCCAATAAAATCTCATCTCCTCTAAAGAAATTCAAAGCCTTTTATTGTGAATTTTGCCAACTTTCAGGCTACTAACCTTCATTATAGAGGTGCAAGGATCTTTAATGTTATTCTGGATGAACTGCTTGCGAAAGGACTCAACAAAGCATCTAGTGTATGCAACTCTTTCTATGCTATATGTATATATAGATGTGTGTCTGTGTATGTGTATGTATACGTGTATATGTATATGTTCTCTCCGATAATAATAGTAAACTTATAATGGTGGCAGGCACTTCTGACTGGTTGTTCGTCTGGTGGATTAGCTGCGATTTTGTACTGTGACAAGTTTCGAGCCATGCTACCAGCAAGTAGTCAAGTAAAATGTGTTCCGGATGCTGGTTATTTTGTTCATGTGTAATTCACTTTTCTTTAACTCATAGGCTATTGAATTTCAAGAAATCTATCTTCATATAACACATTGTCTTTGATTCACAGGAAAGATATTTCGGGAAAGTATCGCTTCGAGAAGTTCTTCACAAAGATTGTTAAACTACATGTTCTCTCTCTACACAAGCACTCATCTTATACATATATGCATATAGTATTGCTAGTTCTGATAAGGTATTTGGATTTTGGTTGTAGAACTCGAAGATAAATTTGCCTTCCTCGTGCACTTCAAAGATGAAACCGGGGTTGGTAAGTTCAGTTTTCTTTATAGTACTGATCGCTTTGCTCCCACAAGAGTAAAATTTGACTTTCAAGGTCAAACAAACTAAATTTTATCTTCAAAATTAATGCATTGTCGTTTAGCGTTTGAATAAAAATATTGGTAATCGCATTAATCTTCATAAAACCAGAAACAGTGTAGTAGAACTACAAAAGTTACAACAGAATCCGATGCAAATTTATTTTACCAAAAGGTTGACCTCAGAAGTCAAATCCTTCTTTTACTGTCATAAAACTTTGTTCATTGTTTGAGATGTAATTAACTAACAATGATAATACTTTTACAGTGCTTCTACCCACAGTTCATTTTACCAAAAGTCAAGACACCCGTGTTTGTCATAAACTCGGCTTATGATTCATATCAGGTTCTACATTCTCTCATGGCGTTTTTGTTATTTCATGTGTGATGACGCTGACTCGATATTCCATTCAAGATACAAAACATTTTGGCACCAGAGAAGGCAGATAAACATGATTCATGGTCAGCTTGCAAGCTGAATATATCAAACTATTCCCCTACTCAATTCAAAAGATTGCAAGGTCATCCTTCCAAACAAAAACTATAGATGCATATTAAGTTGTAACCTAACACTAAAAAGACTTGTGTGCTATCTTTACTTTCAGATTTCGGATCAGATTTCATAAAAACATTGAGGTCAGGAATGGGTAGATCCATATCGAACTCCAAATCAAGAGGAATCTTCATCAATTCCTGTTATTCCCATTGCCAAACAGGGAATCAGATTAATTGGCTAGGAGATCCTGCTTCAAAGTTGGATAATAAGGTAACCATTGTTTCATTTAAATAAAGTCTAGTTACTTGGGCTACAAGAAAGACATAAACTTTTGACTTTCAAAAGTAAAACTAGTATCCTAATAGTCTTGATATTAATGCAGGCCATTGCAGAGGTGGTTAGTGACTGGTTTTATGAAAGAAACACGACTCAGTTGATCGATCGCCAGCATACATTGCCTCAACAGTGCTGATTTCTTCATATTCTTAAGCTTTTACAAATGGTTCATTGAAGATTATGTTATTAGAACTATGCAATTCATCAAATAATATGCATACAGAACATGTATTTGCTCTCAGCCTCTCGGTGTCAATTCAAAAATGATAACGTAACAAGTGAAAGATGACAAAAAATTAAAGATTCATTGAAGATGTATTTAGCTTTGAATGCCTTAAAAATGAAAACCAAGATTAAAATGCCAAATTTCATGCGAGCATTAAATATAACCAAAGTACCCGACTCTCGGTTTCAAGGAATGATGTATGTTTAAGATATGAAGCAACTTTGTATGATCCTATAATGTACGTCCCTATTAAAGTATGTTTCGCTCTTTTTTCTGTTTCCACAAGTATCAATCCACTATTTTTGGTAGCGAGGTTGCAGTTCCCGAGAAAATGTGACCAATCAGTGGTAACTCAGATGCCTGAGAATGCCGACCACCCAAAACCGCTTGTTTTTCACGATAAGTTGCCCAGGTGACTAGATAAAGCCCTGAGATGATCAACAATCCTCCCGCAATGCTGTTTACAAAACAAATAGTTGGAATGTATATATAAATGAATCAAGCGAACCGAACGAACACAAACGGGAACAATTAAACGATGGAGTTTCTTGTTTGTGTTCGTTCATTAAGAAAATGAGTCTGTTTGGTTGTTAATACTTAGTATAAACGAACGGTTCACGAACACAAACAAATGAACATAGATGAACGAGCATGAGTGACTAACTAAAAGGAAACAACGCTGGACCTAAAAAAATAAAAATAAAGAAATAAATACTAAATTGCAATCGGTGACATTTTAGCTTCAAAAAAATTTGACCAAACTATGATGGGCCTAAAACAATTTAATGAAATTATATAAACAAGCATAAATGAGCATAAACAAGCAAACAAATACAAATTTAAATCAACAAACTAAACGAACGATCATGTACATAAATGAACAAAACCAGACAGGTGTTCAGAATGAACAAAAAGTAAAAAAACATTTGTTCATTTCATTTGTTTATTAAATAAATGAATATAAAAGAACTTCCAGCTGAACGGTTAACAAATGGTCCACTGAGTGTTTGGTTTGTTTACATGCCACTATTAATGGATCAATTTTGGATATTTTGCATCGCTAACAGGTCAAACATATAAAAAAACAATACTAGCTTAAAAAAACGGGTATGCGGCCATCGTGTTGCAAAAAACCTCAAAAATCTTTTACTCAAAAAGTTGGTTTATTAATGAAATGATCTAACTTCTTATAAATATATTTCACAAACCAACCCATTTTAGCTCATTAATATACGAGTTGACTTATATACTCGATGAACAAAAAGAAAAGATGGGAACAAACCTTCCCAAATATATTGGGCTTCCGAGGAAGATTCTAGACAGAAAAGCAGATGCAGCGGGTTGAAGTGGATTATATAGTGCAACCAACGCGGGTCCAAGAATTTTGTTTGACCAAGTTAAAAGTCCATAATTTAAAGCAGATGCAATTGTTCCCTGATAACGGAAAAACAATAAATCAAGTTTACAATCTGACAACTTGCAACCTTGACAAAATGGAAATAAAAATAATACTTACAGCATAAAGTACGGCCCAAAACTCAGATTCGGTCAAACTCCAATCTGTTGACTCGTTGTTCATGAAAAATGCTGTCGATACTAGAAAAATAACACCAAAAAGATAGGAATATGCTGTAACCGATAAACTTGCAGGATACCTAGCCAACACAGGGGCCTGGATAGATTATTAAGTAAAAAAGTCAAACTTAAGACAAACTTCAAATTCATTAAAAAAGAAAAGCCAACCAAAATGAAGACTAATTACCTGAATAGCTAGAAAGGCTGCCATGCACATGCAGTTCCCTAATAAGCATAAGACACCAAGGTGCCAGGTGTCAACCCTGAGACCAATAAAAAAAGACAATAACCATCCAGCTGGCTCGGGTTGGCCCTGTGCGCTAATTTCATTACGTAAAGAAAGGTCATTTTCTGAATAACCAAATACAACAGGCCCACGAAACATGACCATGAAGATGGCACCACAAACACAAACAAATGTACCTCCAACTTTCACCTGACCTTCAGTTTTGTGCAAATTCACGGTTTCTGTACTGCATGTAAAACCACTTCATACGTATATAGACTTAGCATTAGAAAGAAATAAATGTGAAAACAAACTGACCCCATAATTGTAGCAAATATAAATGTAAATACAGGAATTGAGGGCTGTACAGCTGCAGCATATGTTGGAGTTGTGTAGCCAAGACCAAAAAGAAATAATAACTGGTTCCCAAATATCCTATCCAATGTTAAAAGATCCAATATATGCATGAGGAACATTATAATTGATTAAAATAAAGATCTTTCTGGTAGTTATAAAGACATAATCTTACCCAGTTAACCCAAGAAAAAAGAATGACAAGAGGAATCGTCTTGTTATAGGCGGCCTGGTTCTCCTACAAAACAATACATAGCTACCTTAACTTTTAAGTTTTTCAAATTTTGCATTTAATCAATGCATGTTCATTACAGGCAGATGATGACTAGGATGTTTTTTGAAGTATAAACAGGTGCACTGCTTAATCAATAATTTAAAAGTTAAAACACAGCTAAAAACAACAAATGCATATTTCAATTAAGCCCAAAGATTAAACTACTCATTACCTACTAATCATATCAATATCACAAAACTATTCATTTTCAAACTAAGCTACACCTATAACAAATTATTAACATTGCAGCTCTAAATTTTCAACTACTAAAAAGATCTACACAAATAAGACTGTCCTCAACGCTACAACCCATCCTCCCCACATGCAGGCCTTGTGAACATGCCACATCAGTTTTTTACTCATTCTTACACAAACACATTTGTACTTACAGCACTGCCATACTCATCCTTCCCACATGCAACCTACTTTTTAAACATCTAATTATTGATTTGTGAGACAAAAACAAGAATATAAATAATTAAATAAACGACGAGCAGCTGCAGATGGAACAGCCGTCATGGCTTCGCAGACCGTCTAACACAACAAATGCATATTTCATTTAAGTTAATAGATTAAGCTCCTCATTACCTTGTAATCATATCACAAAACTATTCATGTTCAATTTAAGCTTTAACAATGGCATGTGCAAGTGAAATCAATAAGAGAAATTTCAAATCAAACAACAACTTCTAGTCCTGCAGCACACCGAACGTTCATGAACTGTTCAGTGGGAAAAGCATGAACAAAAAATTTGGTTCATTTAACAAACGAACGAACATGAACACTTGTTTTCTTCGTTCATTTGCATTCGTTTCGTTATATTTATATATATAAACATGAAAAGGGCTTGTTTAAATTACATATATATTTGTTAAATTATGTTTAATTGAGTTTGTTTGTTTATGTTCATTTACGTTCGCGAAGTGTTCATTTAGGTTATAAACAAACAAACATGACCCAACATAAACAAAAAAAATTCGTTCAATTACACACTTGTGTTCGGTTACAGTTAAATGAACGAACACGAACATCAGCATGCCTACAGACCTATCAGCTTCTAACTATCACATCTCCAAATTTCCAACAACCAAAAATATCTTTTACAAGTCCATACAAACCCTAGAGATTGTAAATTGTAAAAGAAGAATAAGAATATGTTTAATTAAAGAACCTTTCGCGAAAATAAGCGATGGGAGCGAGGATTAAGAGCGCAAGGACGTCACGATAGACGCAGAAGACAAGGCGGCTAACTCCGAAATTGAGAGCCACTTTGGTGATCACGTGAGATCCTCCCGCGAAAAGCTGCACCATTGTCATCGCTGCGTGTGCTCGCCGTGTTTCTCTTTCTCCGCCGCCAACCGCCATCACCACAATTGAAATGAAATGAAATGATATGTGTATAAGTGTGTTATATAAACAAATCAATCTTTAATTGATGAGAGGAAATGATGTGAATTGAATGAATATGAATATGAATATGAATATGAATATGAATATTAAGAAACCCTAAACCCCAATTCCAAAGGATTAACGCCATCAACAAACCACTTCACGCGCTTTCTCTGAAGATAATGTTAACGCCGTCAACAAATGGACGCACCCGTTAACCTTCTTTGTTAACCGGTTAAGTTATACAAGTTCAGGGGGCAATGTGTAAAAATGTAAACTGAAAACAAATGTATCAAATTAATTTGGGAAAATTCCAAAATAGTCCATTTAAAATTTTTTTTTCCCAAAATAGGTTAAATTTTTTTATTATTTCTAAAAATTTGTAGTTGGGAGACACATTAGGAGAAGATATTAATTACGAGGGAGCATGCCAAACTATTAAAAATATGTAGGTAGCAGACCAAATATGAGAAAATGTTGATGGAAATGGCCAAGTTTTTTGAAAATATTGAGGGAGCAAACCATATTATTTCTTAACTTTTCTTTTCAAAAGATAGTCTCCCAAGACTGTTTTTTATGTTTCCTACATGGGCCGTACGTATTTTCAAATTCTAGGAATTTTTTATATTTCGTCTTGGGAGACGCATTTAAGAGGCATTTGTTCTTAGGAGACAAAATTTTGTATTTCTTCTTATAAGTTTGATTTATTCAAATTCCTAGAATGTATCTCGTCTCCTAAGAACAAATATATCTGAAATACGTCACCCAAGACGAAATTTAAAAAGCACATTTTTCTAGAATTTGAAATATGTACCGCCCAGGTAGGAAACATAAAAAAAAATCTTGGGAGACTGTCTTCTAAGAAGAAAAGTTAAGAAATAATATGGCCTGCTCCCTTAATATTTTCAAAAAACTTAGACTTTTCAATCAACATTTTCTCATATTTGGTCTGCTCCCTACATAGTTTTAAAAGTTTAGCGTGCTCCCTCATAATTAATATCTTGTCCCAATTAGGGGTGCAAACGAGCTGAGACGAGCCCAAGCTCGACTAGGCTCGAGCTCGGCTCGTTTAACTTGTACAGAGTTCGAGCTCGGCTCGGCTCGTTTTGAGCTCTATTTTCAAAGCTCGAGCTTGGCTCGTGAGTAGATTTTCAAGCTCGAGCTCGGCTCGGGCTCGACTCGTTTACTGTATATTAACTATTTTTTTATATAATTATAATTATTTTCATATATTTTTTTCTATATTATAACTTTATGTATAAAGTAATATATATTATTTAGTTATTTTTAATTAATTTTTCATAACATTATATATATTAATTAATAATTATTAAATATATTTTAAAAAATATATATAAATGATAGGCTAGTTTAGGCTCGTGAACCGGCTCGAGCTCGATAGGTGAAGCTCGGGCTCGGGCTCGTTTAAGCTCGGCTCAATCTCAAGTAGCTCGCGAGCAGCTCGGCTCGTTTGCACCCCTACTCCCAATGTGTCTCCCCAGTACAAATTTTTTGAAATAATAAAAAATTTTAGGCTATTTTGAGGATTCTCTATCTAAAATGCGCTATTTTAGGAATTTTACTATTTAATAAACATATTTCCTCATTTCATACACAATTACCAATTTACCCTTCTTCAATTTTCTACACCCATCCATCGATACGATTGAAAAACTAAAGGGCCACCGGATTCTTCAATCATCAGTTGAAGTCCATTCTCATCTACGATCAACAAACACCTTCTTTGTTCACGCAAAGTACAACCACTTTGACTTCGGCTTCTTGTTTTCACATCAGGTATGCTTAATTTTCTAGGGCTTTTTTTGTTCTAAAATCTGTATTTTATATTTGTATACTTAATTTAACTAACCATTGTTGCTTATAGTTATCATTCTGAATTTGAAATTTATTGAAGTTTCTGGATACTGTGGTTCGTTTGTGTATTTAGTTGATATTTGATGTCCAAGTTAGTTCATTGGTGCTTATATTTTAATTGTTCCCCTGATTGGATGTGCACTTGTATGTTAGAATTTTAGGGATGAGTAAATGGTACCGGATACCGGTACTAAACCCGTACCGAATGAGTATCGACCTAGGTATTTTCTGTACCCACTTTTTGGGGGATTGGAATGGTACATGTATCGAGCTCATCCGTAGTTAGAATATCTATCAATAGGTAGGGCGTTCACAGCTTGATTTAAAACAACGAAATCGGTCATTGGTTTGGTTTTATGGTCGGTTCTTTTCTTTAATACTTAATCAGTCGGTTTCAAATACTTCAAACAGATCCTTATGTCACACCCCAACCTAAGGCGGAAATGCCGGGGCGTGATCCGATTGCTCACAGCTCGAAGATACTATCATAAATATAAATGACAATTTCTAATTAATTATTTTGTTCAAATAATACACACAATAATCAAATACAACCAAACAATTCAAATAAATAAATACAACAAGTCTAAATCCATGTATGTCTTCATTATAATCCTAAGGTCTTTCTAAGTGTCCATCCTTCAACTCAGGCAACCTGCATATGCTTAGAAAATGGAGTTTTATCAACAAATATGTTGAGTGAGTTTACCACCAAGTTTTGACACCAAAATAATGTTAATAAGATAAATAAGCAAAACCTAATAAATGCGGCAATGAAATCAAACCATAAGCATGTAAATTGTCGATTAAACTATTGCCAGGCGAATCGGGCGCCGGTAAATCAACTATGATCAAATAAGAGTAATAAGACCGTTGCCAAGCAAACCGGGCGGTGGTCAATAGAATGAGAACCCTCTCCAAGGGGATATGTCAAGTGAATCAATACAATAACACATAAGCACATAACAAGTAGATTTGATTAATCACACACAATTACACGTTTGCTATTTTTGATATGTATGTATATATAGATATGTATGTATAGTATTATATACGCATATGTCCCCAAAACGTTTATGAAAATCGAGTAAAATAGGGGAATGATAAAAAATCACCTTAGATTAAAGGCAAGCGAGTATAATTAAGAATAAACGAGTAAACAGATAAGCGAGTCGTCCAATACGCGTCAAACGAGATAAACGATCAGATGCTGAAACTTTTTGATACGAAACTATAAATAAAAACGAACTTAATGCCGCTGGAATCAATCCAAACGGATAAGTAGAACTCTAGTTATGTTGAATTAAACGTTTAAGTGAGCTGGTACTGACTAGAATCCGAACAGCGAGTCGGAAGTCGGGTTTTAGGCAGTAGCCTTAAAATCACGTTATGAGAATAAAAGTCTTCTGGATCCGAACGTTGAATCCGACCAGAAGCATGAGAAAACGCAAAGTCAAACTTGTTGACTGTTTTGCTCTTTAACGGGTTTTAAAGCAATTGACCAGTCAACACCCTTCAACCACCGAAATTGATTATTGACTAGGGAATATGTATGAACGATTTTACAGTTTACAACTTACCCGGAAAGTGAAAGGATTGATGAGAAACGGAAGTCAAAGGTCATTAAGTTTGCAAAGTCAACGAACAAGTCTTGAATCTTTAACGAATATGCAAAAACCGAAGGGTTGGAGGATGAACAGAGGTAAGGGACAGCTGGAGGATGTTATGTAGGGTTAGATTAAAGTTTACAGCAGATGTTTAATGGTTGTTTATATAGAAAAACATAAAACAAACTAATTATGTCATTTTTGGCCCGTTTAAGCAAGTAAATATGATTTAAAGGAAAGAATCATCGAAAGATTCATAAAGATCTGATCTTGGGCAGGGGAAAACAAATTAGAACTTGTATTTTAGTTATATTATGTTTACTTGGTCCGTAATTCTCTCTAATATGCCTAAAATAAACGATTTTATACCTTAAACGAGTTAACGAACGAAGACGAACCAAGATTGGGTGCAGTGGGGCCACCGCGCTGCGCGGCCAGCAGGTAGGCCAGCCGTCGCGCGGCGCTCCGGAGGGTATGGGGGATAAGTTTCACACGTTGTCACATTTAGTCCCTGTATTTTGGTCTTTGAGCATTTTTATGAACTTTTAATAATATAAATAAGATTTAAACACTATGTAAAGTACAAGGGCTTCAAGTGAATTATTAGAAACTTAAATATTTATAATTATTTGGTTTTTAATTAATAATAGTGATCCAAAATATTTCCGGGTCGGGTTATACGCAACGAATACAGTTTCGAAAAATCCGAGATGTTACACCTTACGGCTATGAAGGTTCAAAATAATTTGATTTATTAAAGTATTGATGATTTCAAAACTAACCTACTTTTATGAAGATTATCTTTTTTCTATAATAGATAAATGTCTTTCATGATTTCATCACCTTAACAAGACTCTTATAATATCATAATATGCATTGTTATTGCAGTAAATTTGATATGTGATCATGATGGTAGGTACCTGTTGGCAAAGCTACCCTTGGTCATATTATTGATGCTGTTGTAGAGTTGATCACTATGGTGTATAGATAGTGGTGATGGCTAGACATGTGTTTTTGAGATGATATGGAACATAATTGACATTTAAGGAGACCATTACACAATATGGAGTATGAAGATAGTAAGCTTGTAGTGCGAACCCAACCATTTCTTGAATTTGTGAAACATCCATCGCGATAATGGATCTCCTTTTGATCCGTCGTGTAGCGATGAGTTCAAAATTTCATTTTTAACCCTTTACTTCCATATCTTGTTCAATTTAGCCCAAAATTTTTGAGATGTTACAATAAAGTTGATTCTTGTGGGTTTGGGAATTTTAGAAACTTGGGTGGCAAGTTCGATTTGGTGGGTTTGGCATGCATCTTAGATCTAATGGGATTACTTTCTGGTCAATGGCAGATCAGGAAAAAAAAATGAAATATCTTCAAGTTAGTTGCTCATCTCATACATATGTAACTTCGCATTACTGATTATTTGGTTCCACATTAGTCTATGGTCTAACATGAATATATCTTTTTTATTTGACATTCATTTTTATGTTACTTTTTTGTGAACTCTGAATATACAATTACGATTCGTCTATTTTAATCAATTTTAATCTACCTTTACGACTTTTTAATCTACTTTCAACGTTAAGAACCGCATCGCCACAACGTGGCGTGGGTATTGCCACTAGCAATATACTTTTTTTTTAAATTAGTGTTGGTATCACAACGAACCTAATCAATACCAACCAAATGTGTGTCATTACAACCAATATCAATCGAATACTCACACATCGTTGCACCGATGCAATGTGGCGTGTGCAAGACTAGTTGGATTTATTAGCGATATGTTCGTCTTAACGCCGACTCGGTTTGAGTTGAAATTGGGGGATATATAATTGAGCTTTTTGGTTGAGGATATACGTAAATAGTTTAATTAATTCATTAAGGGTAAAATAGTAATTTAATTGGTTAATTTTAATGCAATGGAGAGATATGCAATGTATGTAATTTAGTAATGAGGAATATGTAATTGATTTTTAAGGGTTGAAGAAATCTTACTATTCTAATAAATGAATACTACTGTATGCCACTTGTCAATCTCTCCTTAACTCTCATAATTTTTAACCCCATTTTCATAAAATGGTACCTCTTTCGGGTTAACCCGCCACAATAATACTATCTGGATCCATTTTTGTTATTCTTTCATTATTTTCATTCAACACCAAAGATACAAATCCTAACTCTTTCAACCACCGTTCATTCTTTTCATTCAACACCAAAGACTACAACCCTAATTCCCGGAACTGCCGTTCATCTCTTCCATCGCCATCGCCATCGCCATCGATACATGTGGTTTCCAATTCGCCGCGGCCATCGCCACCTACGATACCGCGTCTCCTACCGTCATCGCCACCTCCGTCGCCTCTGTCATCGCCATTACCAGCACGTTTGGATTTGGAATTGGAGTCTCGATTGGAATGTTGATGGGATATTATTTCTTCATTTACTTCGAGCCTACTCCTGTTGAGGTAATCGTAATCGTTGTTATTATTCGAGTTTTTTTTCTGCTTGCGTTTTTTTTAACTAATGCTCTTTATTGGGCATCAAATTGCCACCGTCGTCGCCTCTGTCATTGCCATCGCAGGCACGTTTGGATTTGGAATTGGAGTCTCGATTGGAATGTTGATGGGATATTATTTCTTCATCTACTTCGAGCCTATTCCTGTTAAGGAGATCGTAATCGTTGTTGTTGTTGTTGTTGTTGTTATTATTCGAGTTTTTTTTTCTGCTTGCATTTTTTTAACTGAAGCTATTTATTGGGCATCAAATCGACTGTGTTCGTAACTCCGTATAAGTATATGCCTGGATTTTTAGTTTTAACTTGAATCTAATTGTTGCAGCAAATCGACTGTGTTCGTAACCAAGGTGTTATGGAGCTTATGGCGGGAGTAAGAAGTTATAACCTTTTGAATGTCCACATACTTGTGCCGAAAAGTTGAACTTTAATTCAGATTTCAGACATATATAACCCGTGCAGCGTGATTATGTAAACATGTTGGCAGATTGAAACTGTTTGTTCACAACCTGAACATGATGCATTTATAAAACAGTTATTCTGTGTCAACCTTGGTCCCTTTTTTCCAAAATACTAATATAGAAAAGAACTTATTTCGGCTTGTGCTGTGTGTAGTATTAGTGTCACCAAAGAGGCAAATACCACAGTGATTATAAACTAACTAGTCTATTTATTGGAAATATGGGACCATAATTTTAATTTATTTTATTATTTTTTTAAAAGAAATATGCAATAATGTATAGATTTTTAGTTTTGACTTGAATCTAATTGTTGCAGCAAATCGACTATGTTCGTAACCAAGGTGTTATGGAGCTTATAACGGGAGTAAGAAGTCAGTTGACCTAACTCATAACCGGTTTAGGTGCACAATATTTCGCTACAATGAGCTTAGGTTTATCACATAGTTTGTCTAGATACAAGCTTAAGTTCAGCCCCGATAAGGTAACTATTGTTTTTATTCGGTGATGATATGAATAGTATGGTACTTTTATGCATATGATTTTAAAAGTGCTTTAATGTTTTATTAATATGATGGCCTATTAGGCTATGAGACTACTTTGATTTAGAAATAGTTACCTTCGAATATTCGGACGAAGATTCGGACTGAGGATGGGGATAGTGACTACGATTGCCGGCACCTTTGGATTTGGAATTGGAGTCTCGATTGGAGTGGTGATGGGATATTATTTCTTCATCTACTTCCAGCCCACTCGTTTTGAGGTAATCTTAATAGTGTTGTTAATCAATATACATTATAGTAAGATGATGATGATGATGATTATTATTATTATTATTATTATTATTATTATTATTCGAGTTTAGTGTGATTTGGTTATTTGATATGTTAATTGCTTTCATCACGTATCTATGTTATCATAATTGCTAATCTTAGCAGTCTCTAAGTTGACGTCACTAATCTCTGCATATTTGGTGATTGTTTTCTTTAGTGATCAAACTGAATATTATAGGATAAATTGTGAAGTAGGTGATTTGGTCACGTCTCTATATCATTTCTTTTTTTTTTTTTGCTTATGGGTTCATTTGGTTTACTAAAACCTATAAAACAATACAACTGGTTAATCATATAATTTATTATGCTTCTAAAAAGATCTGTTTTTTGGATGATTATTACAGGTGGACTTTTACACTGATTACTATATATTTTGGGGTATGTTTCATCACCATTATCTGAATCATACACTCTTTTTCTTTATCTTTCTTTATTAAAGCTGCAATTTTTTTACATTTTATGTTTATTTTCAGTTTCTTGATTTTATGTTGTTGGTGTCTTTCTTTGCACGGGTTGGCTCTTTATTGTCAATTTATCGATGCTGCAAGTACCACAAGAAACCTGCTGGTGGCAGAAGTGACAAGTTAGATGAAGCACAAGCTAAAATTACCAACATGCCCAATGCGGGTAAATATGCGGGCCCTAATGATCATAAACACCCTATTCAAGTAACGGGCTTTGGGGGCTATGTTTTTCAGATCACGTTTCAGGTAGATTACCAAAAACAGTAATAATAAGGTTACCGAAAAAGGTAACATTCATGACAATGTTTTGTTTTTCAGATGCATGCAGGTGCGGTTGTGCTAACCGACTGTGTTTTCTGGTTTATCATAGTTCCGATTCTTGCCATTAAAGATTATAATTTGAATTTTGTAAGTGCAACATATCCTTTGTTTGATTCGAATAACTATATGTTTCGTTTAAGTAATTTTATATTATTATTCTAATAAATACTATATGCCACTTGTCAATCTCTTTTTAACTCTCATAATTTTTAACCCAATTTTCATAAAATGGTACCTCTTTCGGGTTAACCTGCCACAATAATACTATCTGGATCCATTTTTGTTATTCTTTCATTATTTTCATTCAACACCAAAGATGCAAATCCTAACTCTTTCAACCGCCGTTCATTCTTTTCATTCAACACCAAAGACTACAACCCTAATTCCCGGAACCGCCGTTCTTCTCTTCCATCGCCATCGCCATCGCCATCGATACATGTGGTTTCCAATTTGCCGCCGCCATCACCACCTACGATACCGCGTCTCCTACCGTCATCGCCACCTCCGTCGCCTCTGTCATCACCACCACCGGCACGTTTGGATTTGGAATTGGAGTCTCGATTGGAATGTTGATGGGATATTATTTCTTCATTTACTACGAGCCTACTCCTATTGAGGTAATCGTAATCGTTGTTATTATTCGAGTTTTTTTTCTGCTTGCGTTTTTTTTAACTAATGCTATATATTGGGCATCAAATCGCCACCGGCGTCGCCTCTGTCATTGCCATCGCCGGCACGTTTGGATTTGGAACTGGAGTCTCGATTGGAATGTTGATGGGATATTATTTCTTCATCTACTTCGAGCCTATTCCTGTTAAGGAGATCGTAATCGTTGTTGTTGTTATTATTATTATTATTCGAGTTTTTTTTTCTGCTTGCATTTTTTTAACTGAAGCTATTTATTGGGCATCAAATCGACTGTGTTCGTAACTCCGTATAAGTGTATGTCTGGATTTTTAGTTTTAACTTGAATCTAATTGTTGCAGCAAATCGACTGTGTTCGTAACCAAGGTGTTATGGAGCTTATGACGGGAGTAAGAAGTTATAACCTTTTGAATGTCCACATACTTGTGCCGAAAAGTTGAACTTTAATTCAGATTTCAGACATATATAACCCGTGCAGCGTGATTATGTAAACATGTTGGCAGATTGAAACTGTTTGTTCACAACCTGAACATGATGCATTTATAAAACAGTTATTCTGTGTCAACCTTGGTCCCTTTTTTCCAAAATACTAGTATAGAACAAAACTTATTTCGGCTTGTGCTGTGTGTAGTATTAGTGCCACCAAAGAGGCAAATACCATAGAGATTATAAACTAACTACTCTATTTATTGGAAATATGAGACCATTATTTTAATTTATTTTATTATTTTTTTAAAAGAAATATGCAATAATGTCTGGATTTTTAGTTTTGACTTGAATCTAATTGTTGCAGCAAATCGACTGTGTTCGTAACCAAGGTGTTATGGAGCTTATGACGGGAGTAAGAAGTCAGTTGACCTAACTCATAACCGGTTTAGGTGCACAATATTTAGCTCCAATGAGCTTAGGTTTATCACATAGTTTGTCTAGATACAAGCTTAAGTTCAGCCCCGATAAGGTAACTATTGTTTTCATTCGGTGATGATATGAATAGTATGGTACTTTTATGCATATGATTTTAAAAGTGCTTTAATGTTTTATTAATATGATTGTCTATTAGGCTATGAGACTACTTTGATTGAGAAATAGTTACCTTCGAATATTCGGACGAAGATTCGGACTGAGGATGGGGATAGTGACTACGATTGCCGGCACCTTTGGATTTGGAAGTGGAGTCTCGATTGGAATGGTGATGAGATATTATTTCTTCTACTTCAAACCCACTCGTGTTGAGGTAATCTTAATATTGTTGTTAATCAATATAGATTATAGTTAGATTATTATTATTATTATTATTATTATTATTATTATCATTATTATTATTATTATTCGAGTTTAGTGTGATTTGGTTATTTGATATGTTGATTGCTTTCGCCACGTATCTATGTTATCATAATTGCTAATCTTAGCAATCTCTAAGTTGACGTCACTAATCTCTGCATATTTGGTGATTCTTTTCTTTAATGATCAAACTGAATATTATAGAATAAATTGTGAAGTAGGTGATTTGGTCACGTCTCTATATCATTTCTTTTTTTTTTTTTGCTTATGGGTTCATTTGGTGTACTAAAACCTGTAAAACAATACAACTGGTTAATCATATAATTTATTATGCTTCTAAAAAGTTGGGTTTTTTGGATGATTATTAAAGGTGGACTTTTTACACTAATTACTATATATTTTGGGGTATGTTTCATCACCATTATCTGAATCATACACTCTTTTTCTTTATCTTTCTTTATTAAAGCTGCAATTTTTTTACATTTTATGTTTATTTTCAGTTTCTTGATTTTATGTTGTCGGTGTCTTTCTTTGCACAGGTTGGCTCTTTATTGTCAATTTATCGATGCTGCAAGTACCACAAGAAACCTGCTGGTGGCAGAAGTGACAAGTTAGATGAAGCACAAGCTAAAATTACCAACATGCCCAATGCGGGTAAATATGCGGGCCCTAATGATCATAACACCCTATTCAAGTAACGGGCTTTGGGGCTATGTTTTTCAGATCACGTTTCAGGTAGATTACCAAAAACAGTAATAATAAGGTTACCGAAAAAGGTTATGGAGGTTGCAGATAGAGTAGAGAGAGAATAGAGATGGAGATTGAATGTCCGGTGGTGTGGGTGGTCGCCGGATGCTGTGATGGCGGTGGACCTGGTGGTGGCCAGAGAGAGAGAAAGAAGTGTGAGAGAGAGTGAAGATGGCGGTGGCTGCCGGAGTGTAACAGGGGGAGAGGGAGAGAGAGGGGGAAAGAGAGAGGAGAGAGAGAGAGTTTATATGTTCTTTTTATAAATATATTTTTATTCTAATGATTAAATAAGTTGTAAAATTACCAAACTACCCTCATGCGTCTTGCACATGACCAGATTTAACGAGAAAAAAATAACAGGGTTAGTGCCAAAGGACGTAACGTGATGTGGTTTTTAAGCATAAAGGATGTTTTCTGTCATTAAGGTTGTGAAAGGACAACCATTGAAAAAACGTGTAAACATAAAGGACGAGTTTTGATGTTTTGTCTATTTTATATATGCATATATATATATAATATTTTTTTTAAATATATATGGAATATTATTTCTTTTATTTTTAATTATTAAATAAATATGTAAATGTACAAAACTACCCTCATGTGCCTTGCACATGACCGGATTTAACAAGAAAAATTAACGGGGTTAGTGCCAAAGGACATAACGTGATATGGTTTTTAAGCATAAAAGATGTTTTCTGTTAGTAAGTTTGCGAAAGGACAACCATTAAAAAAACATGTAAACATAAAGGACGAGTTTTGCTATTTTGTATAAAATATAACTTATTAATTTATTAGTTTTTTCATCACAAAATGTATTTGGCTTCAATGGAACTTTTTCTTTAGACACTGATCCCCATCATCTATGGTCTACCAATTACCCTTAATCTTCTCTCAGTATCCAAACATTTCTTAAACAACTTGTTTTGGAAAAATCAATAGTCAATAAACACTTTTGATACACGCACACACACATACAGGAGAAAGTTAACGTACAAATGAAATTAACATGTTAATTGTGAGAATCAAGTAGGGTAATTATCTATACTATATATAATGAGGGAGAGATGGAAAAATTAAGATGTTTGCTTTAAGTTAAATACAAATTTTTATACCTAAATTACAACCCAACAAAGCATGTTGATAAGGGTAGTATAGTCTTTTGAATTATAAACATCATGTTTACTTTCAAATAATCAAACATGGTTACAATTTTTCCCCCTTAACTTTAATCGTTCTTTGTAAATTTAAACAATACTTACAATTATGATCCTTAATCTTTTACATGTATACTTTTTTTATTTTCATTTTTAACCCAACTTCCCCCACGAAATTTGAACGATCATAACTTTTTTGTACGTTAATATTTTTTATAAACATAACACCATAAAAACGAGCATTTTATTATTTTTAATTTGAGTATCATATTGCTATAGTTTTTTCAGTTAAAAAAAACTACATTTTACGTTTGAGTATTTGCAATCTGGTTTTGATGGATTTTATATTAAACTTTGAGCCAAATCGTTAATAACATATTTTTGTTGTCGGAAACCGAAACCACCCCGTTGAAAATTGAAATCGGCTGGCCAAAAGTTAAAGAAAAAAAATCAATCGTGAAATCAAATCAATGACCGGTTTGAACGGTTTCAGGGTTTCAAACCGAACAATAAACACACATAAACTTGTAATGTGATTACCAAAATCCGCGTTTCCCGCTGCATCGCGCGGGCACCCGTCTAGTATATACAAGTAGAGTAATTATGTAATTACATCATAGAGTAGTAAATAACTACTCTATGATGTAATTACATAATTACTCTACTTGTATATATAATTACCATAATTGATTCTCACAATTAGCACGTTCATTTCATTTGTATTTAATCTAAATCATACATACACACATATATAACCACTTTTGGAATTAGATAAGCAAATTCCAAACAAAACTATTAAGAAGATTTCACATGTATCTTATCCTAAAATATAATTTTTGAATTCTTAATTCTTCATTATTTGTTGTTAAAAATTTTTAAATCTGTATTGGCTGATAATATTTAATATACAGCTTTATTTAAAAAAAAAATGCTTGTTTACAACATGTTGGACTTATTCATGCATGAGTTTTAATAGCGTGTAATTAGGCTCAGTCAAAAAACTGATTGATTCAATTAAAATTGAGTCACCAACTTTTCCGGGTAAAACTAACTTTATATTGAAAACACTGATTTTAAATAGTTCTTCCGTCTTTAGAAAATATTGAAAACAATTAAATAACCTCAATAAAATTTATTAATAACAGTATAAAAGTAAAAGTAATACAATACAAAATTATAGCTCGTGCTACTGCTACTAATTAAATGATAATAAATAATATCGTAATAATAATTTAATAATTATTAATACGTTGTAATAATAATAATAATAATAATAATTAAATACAATTTAATTTTAATAAGAAACTACATTAAAGTAAAAAAAAATGTAATGAATATGTCATTGTGTAGTAAACATTAAAATGCAATTTGACTCAAAACTTTATTAGATTATTATAGTTATGTTCTTTAACCTTTTTAAAACTAGTAAAAAAAATGTGGCACATCATCATTCATTTAATAAAGTTAAATAGTTTTGGTTTTACCTGACTTTATAATTGTATTTTGATTATATCATTTTAGTTCTTATATTCTTACTTTTAATCTTCTTATGACGCCTGCATTTGCATACAATCATGATTCGTGGCCCTTTGATTGTGTTTATGGAGGCTCGATTTACTTACCAGGCTAGCTAGGGTTAGAAGACAATTAAAGTGGCAGTAGATTAAAGACATGAGTTGACCCGTTTAAATTTATTTTAATCCACATTTGTTTTTGTTGGGAATTAGTAAACCCTAACTGTATATGTACATAGTAATTTTTTTTACTTATAATTCCTCATGAGAATGAGAGGCTGAACAATAAAATATATCATGGTCGCAACCCATAGTGTAACATCCGTCTTTTGATATTAATAAATAACATAAAGTTTTATTATTAAATGTGTGTCGTTATTTAATTCTGTTAAATAATAATATGACTGAGTAATAGGTTTAGAATTAATGTATGGACTTGAGAATGGTTACGGGCCTAAAGTTCATGGGCTTGGGGTATTTAAACTCATTAAACCTCCTAAAACCCTAAATATTCTCATACTCCATCCTCTATCACCATACACACACTCTGATCACACACACAAACTCTCTTCCTCTCATATTTATTCAAGATTCAAGAGAAACAAGTTGATTCTTATTCAAGCAACGTCAAGCACCAAGAACCACGTTTAGATTCACGTGAGGTCCAAGATCCAAATTGAGCAAGTCCTAGAAAGGTATGTTTTAGATTAAAGATTAGGTTTTTATGACGGTTTCTGTTAAGATCCATTGATTAAGGCAAATCGGGTCTTGTAAAGCAAGAAAAGTGTAAAGTTTGTAGTAAGCAAGTTGTTTGGGTTTAGACGGTACGAACAAGTGATGTTCGAGCCGTGTTAAGCAAGGAAATGGAATTGTTACAACTCGAAACTCGTTCTAACTATAAAACGGGCATAACGGGACGTAAGGAGGCCGAAATGGAACAACCCGAGAGAAACGAGCCGAGTCAAGTTTGATTCGACTTGATCCAAAAACTAGACGAGTCGAGGGACTCGACCGGACCTAAAAACAAGCCACGACAAGGGACTCGACCCGACCCGAAAACGAGCCGAGTCGAAGAGCTTGATTCGACCCAAACGAGTTGAGCAAATTCTGATTTTTTTTAACTGCCCCCGGTTCGTTAAGGGTTTCACTAACCTAGAAGTGTGTGATTGTTAGAACTAGATGATTGGTGTTCGTAACTTGTTAAACCGTTAGCGTGTGACCATAAACTCAGAATGGAACCGACTTCAAGTGAGTTTCTAGCCTCTTTTTTAGTTATGTTTTTTAGGGCTGTGTGCATACTCCTATGTGTTAGTTAATGCATTTACATTAAGTGGTAAGTGTATGCTATATGAATGTACATTGAATGATATAGAAAGAGTTAAGAGTATGTACGTGGATATATATATATATAATATGGCTGGTATCCTTTCAAAACTCCAAATAAGTTAAGAACTTCAAGGAACTCATAAAAACCAAACATTTTTGAATTTTTTTTTCATATATTAACATTGTTTGAGACTAGTTTTATCATATTTTATATATAATTTTTTTTATTAGATATATAAATCATAAGTTTACATACGTGTAAAATTTATGTAATAACAAATTTACAAATATGTAAAAAAAAAAGAATTACATATGTGTAAAAACTAATTTTCATAATTTTAATCGTAACTATAGATATAAAAAGTGATAAAACTACACTCAAACAAAATTAACATACAAAAATTTTTATAAAAAACACTAGTTATTAAGAGTTCCTTCAAGTTCTTAAATAATTTAAGAGTTCTGTAATGATACTCATCCTATATATATATACAGACAAAATATAAAATAAAAACCCACTTGAGTTGTGAAAACCTGTGAAAACTCTATGTAACTTCGTTTTTTTGGTTTTTTTTTGTTGTACATATAATATATGTTGTAACATTTAATACAAAACATCGAAAACATAAAAAAAAGGTTTTTCTATTTTTTTAACATTTTTTGGTAACTTTTATATTTGTTTTTAGGAGAGAAAATGTAATTGTAAATTAACTTTTACATTTTTTATTAACTTTAATTGTTGACCACAAGATTTAATCTTTAATTAAAAAAATGTAATTGAGAATGGGTTTCTAGAGTTTCCACAACTCAAGTGGGTTTTTATTCTAACCTAATGCTATATATATATATATATAGGGGAAGTATAGAATAAAAACCTATTTGAGTTGTGAAAACCTGTAAAACCCTATGTAACATCGTTTTTTTTTGCACATGTAATATATGTTGTTACATTTAATACAAACATCGAAAAATCAAAAAAAAATTGTTTTGCTATTTTTTAACATTTTTTTATTAATTTTTTAATATGTTTTCAGTAGAGAGAAAAAGTTATATTTACTTTTATATTTTTTATTAACTTTAATTATGGACCACAAGTTTCAAACTTTAATTAAAAATATGTGGTTGAGAATGAATTTCTAGAGTTTTCACAACTCAAGTGGGATTTTATTTTAACCTTATATATATATATATATGTATGTGTGTGTGTGTGCGTGTGTGTGTGTGTGTGTATGTATAGCAAAAGACATGTAAAAAATGTATGGTTGTATGGAACGAGAAGAAAGGAACCAGACCCTAATAATATCCGAGGTATGAAGGGCACCGGCCCTAATCTGGACCCTAGTAATATACGAGGTATGTAGGGCACTGAACCCTAATAATATCCGAGGTTCCTAGGGCACCAGACCCTAATAATATCCGAGGTACGTAGGGCACCAGATCCTAATAATATCCGATGTATGTAGGGCGAAATGATATTTAAAACGTAGAGATGGTATGCATGAACTAAGTAAGATGTAGTATGAAAGCACGAATGTATGAAAGTATGAAAATAAGAATGTATGCAAATATGTTTGAACGAAAGGTAAGCAGGTTAAGTATGTAATATGCATCTTCGGAAACGTATATGTAAGAATGTGAATGTAATGTATGTTACTTGATTATCTAGAACTCACTCAACGTAGCTAACTTTTAGTATGCATGCAGGTAAATAGGTTAAAGGAGCTGGCTTAAGGATGACACATGATACTGACTGAGCGGTGTCACACCCCGACCAAAGGCGGATTATACATCGGGGCGCCACATATTGTTTCATTACCCGTGACACTATTGGGTGTCAATATTTATTAATACACATTTATCGCGCGCGCGCAGCGCAACACAAGATAACATAAATCAACAAAAATCATTATATTATAAAGCAAAGTATTCGATCAACATATACTTGTCTTGATACATTTTAATCTAGGTCCAAAATAAAAGAAAACTTCCTACGTGTCCACAAGCTCCAAAACAGCTACTGCAAACCTGAACATGTGTTAAAATAAACGTCAAACACTTGCGTGTTGGTGAGAAATCAAGTTTAATGCAATACAGTAAATCTGCGCGCAACACGTGTATGTCTAGAGTTTAGCAAGGGTGTAATCAGATTGTGATCAAGCCTAAGATAGATCATAGCTCATAGTTCAATCCGTGCTCCCAATTGAGCACAAAAACGAGAAAACATACAGTGCAAGTGTAAACAAAGAAAAACCGTAAACGATAGGTCTCCCGTGTTCATCCAATGGTACCATGAAAACTTCGGAATAGGCCGAACAAAGCGGTTAATGATACACACATACAAATAACAGCCAAGTAAACATCCTCAACACATGGGATACTGCGCGACTAAAGTTCATAAACAGTTTAAGACTCTAAGTTTGTATGAACACATGAACATCCCAAAACATTAAAAATAAAAAGGGATTAGGTACGAGATAACTCACATGATAAACGGTGCGATGAAGATAAATAAAGCAAGAACCAAACAAGCAAAGTTAACCTATAAATAAGATTATCGGTTTAACGATTGGTTTTAGTGTCTTGATTATAACTAACCATAGGTAATATGCATCGATTTACTTAAACAAATTATAAACATTTACTAACCGAGATCTGGGCAGAAAAGAAGAGAAAGAAAAACAGGGGCAAGGAGAGCTGGAGTTATGTTGACGGCTGTGCTGCAAGGATCTTCAGCAGGGAGAAGGAGAAGAGATTAAGTGTCTGCGTGTGAAATGTTAAAGAAAATGGCTGGGTATAAATAGGCAAACCCTAGGGAACATAATCCCGGAAAAAGGGGAAAATATCTCACCAAATCTAAGCAAAAGATATGGCAGCAGGAAAAGGGGAAAAAGCTGTCAGGTTACTGTTCACAGCACATGGGATATGTCAGGCAAACACTGTTCAAGATAAGGAAAAGAAGATCTCAAAAGATATTGTCAGTCACCTTTTTCTGTCAACCAATAGGATTGACGCGCATGCTGCGCCGAAAGTAACTTTTCAGACACAAAGCAAGTTAGGTCAACAGCCCAAAAGATAAGATATCACCAAAGGTAAACGGCTGGATAAATCAAGATAAAAGACACAAGACTTAGCGCGAGAAAGCTGAGTGCGCGAGCGCGAAGGCACACACAGAAGGCTGACACAGACAAACCTTAGCGCGCTGCGGGAAGAACCACAAATCCTTAGCGCGTCGCGGAACGAACTGAAATCCTTAGCGCGTCGCGGGAAGAACATAAATCCTTAGCGCGTCGCGGGAAGAATTACAATTCTTAGCGCGCTGCGAGAAGAACTACAAATTTACAGCGTGTCGCGGGAGGATCTACAATTCTTAGCGCGTCGCGCGGAGAAGTATCATTCTTAGCGCGCCGCGGGAAGAACTATAGTTCCTAGCGCGTAGCGCAGGAACAGTCAATCTTCACGCAGGCTTCCTTGTAAGGAGTTTAGCGCGTGGAGCTGCGCAGACATCCTTAGGCGGGAAGAGCCAAAGGACAAGCAAGGAGTTAAGAGAAAAAGGGGTTCAAGGCTCAAGGGTTAAACAAAAGGGGGGGGGGGGGATGGCGACAAGAGAAAAGAAGGCGGGACGGCGGAAAGAAAAGAGAAGAAGAGGAAGGAGAGGCGGAAGAAACATTTTAAAAATATATATATACATAAAGATTTATTAAAGGTTAGATTTATAAAGATTATAATTAATTTTTAAATCATAAAAAGAATCGGATCAGAAAACGGGTATCTGGGTCGGGTCGGATTCGGGCAGATGTTACAGTCTCCCCTACTTTAAGAAATTTCGTCCCGAAATTTATCTCGAAGTAGGATGCGCAAAGAAAAGGTACGGGGATAAGGTCGATCAAAAAAAATCGTTTTCATTAAGGTTAAGCGTGCAATCCATGATTATAAGGTTTATTAAAATAGTTTCGCCATTAGCCAATTCAACAGAAGTTTTCCTTAAGTTAATGCGCGGTCGCGCGAGCTTCTGCTCAAACGTGCGAGAAATAAAACTTCTATCGGCACCAGTAACAAAAAGTATAGATGCGTAATGCCCGTAAAAAAAAAAATGTACCATTAACTACGTCATTAATCGCTTGCGCTTGGTGCGCGGTTATATTAAAAGTTTGTCAGCGCGTCACTTGGTTCGAAATTTGGTTCACCGGATTCGCTTGCGTAATCTGTACTTGTAGCCTCGGGCACGCGTTCCGGAAATGACTGGGATCACCGCAGTTAAAGCACGATCTTGGTTGGGGATTCTGGTATGTTGGTTGTGGGTTCTGCGGGTAGGTTGGTGATGTTTGCACAATTGGGTTGGCGGGAGGGACTCTACAGTACTCAGCAGAGTGACCAGCGCGGCCACATTGGTTACATTGCCTACACGAGGCTTGAGTTGGGTGATGAAATTTACAGGTTGGGCAGAAGGGCTGATTTCCTGTGTAGGGTTTCTTAGTTGGCGGGGTAGGGAGTGCAGGATTAGTTAAGGCATAGTTATGGACTACAGGGGGAGTTGGGTAGGTAGACAGTGGGTTAGGCGCGTATACTGGAGGTTGGTAAAGGGGTTGCTGGACAACGAGTGGGTTAGTAAGCGCGTAAGCTTGATGATTGGTTTTGCGCCTTCGTTTATGGTTTGAGGGTTCTGGCTTGGTTTCTGTTGGTTCTGGGTCAGTCTTGGTGGGTTTGGTCTTTTCAGTTCCCCGCAGGAACAGGGTTCCTGCTCTGACATGGTTGTCGCTGAGCACAGCGGCCAACTCGATGGCGTCAGAGAGGGTTACTGGGTTTCTCGCCCATACAGAATCTTGAATTTCCATGGGAAGACCCCCAAGAAATTTTTCGATGGCTCGGCGGGAAGGGGTAACAAGGTGAGGGACAAGCAAACTTAGTTCGTGGAAGCGCGTCGCGTACTCGCGCGCTTCGCCACTGTACTGCTTCAAGTTCCAGAATTCCTCCTCAAGGCGCTTGACTTCGTTGGGAGGGCAGAATTCTCGCGTCAGAAGTTCCTTGAATTCCTCCCAGAGCATGCTAGAAGCAACCTCTGCGCCACGCGCATGAGCTACTCCGTTCCACCAAGTAAGCGCTCTAGATTCCAGGACACTTGAGGCGTATAAGGTTCGTTGGTTTGGAGGGCAATGGGTATGGAGAAAAGTGTTTTCAATTTTCTCGAGCCACTGGAGCATTATGGTGGCTCCTTCAAGTCCTTTGAATTTCGGAGGGTTACCCGCATTAAAGGATTTAATATTGTAACCAGAGTGGTTGATATTGTTTTGGTTTAAGGCTTGGGCTATCGCGGCGGCCATTTCCTGGGAACGTTGCTGCCTACGTCTGCGCGCGGCTTCTCTCCTCTGATAACGAGCTGATAGTGGAGGCATTCTATAAAAGTTCTAGTTTTAGTTAATATCATGTTATGAGAAACCGTTTTAGCGCAAAGTATAACCTTGTTAAAGCTTGTTTCGCGAAGTTAGTTGCTAACAAAAGTTAAGGTAAAGTACATGACTTTATATGCAGACTTAATAAAGGTAACAAATTCGAATCGAGAATCGACAATTCATGTATCACCATGACCTTCCGAATTCTCAATTTTAAAAAAAAATATACGAGCAAACGGGTATTGGAGATTGACGATTCATGTATCACCATGACTTTTCAATCCTCAATATAAAATATACAAGTAAATAAGCATTGGAGATTGACAATTCATGTATCACCATGACTTTTCAATCTTCAACTTAAAAATATAAAGTAAATGGGAATTGAAAGTCAACTATTCATGTATCACCATGACTTCTCGGATTTTCAACTCCAACAAACGAACATAAATAAAAATCGAAAGATCGCGGAATAAAACATAAAATCATATACTGCGCAGGCGCGAGCATATTTATAAATAACGAGTAATTAACAATAAGCGCGCAAACACGAGATTTCTCTCATGCGCGAGAGGGGACTTAAGTTTTATAGGTCGTTACGTCTAACCACCTATCCTAAAGTCAACGAGCTCTGATACCAATCTGTCACACCCCGACCAAAGGCGGATTATACATCGGGGCGCCACATATTGTTTCATTACCCGTGACACTATTGGGTGTCAATATTTATTAATACACATTTATCGCGCGCGCGCAGCGCAACACAAGATAACATAAATCAACAAAAATCATTATATTATAAAGCAAAGTATTCGATCAACATATACTTGTCTTGATACATTTTAATCTAGGTCCAAAATAAAAGAAAACTTCCTACGTGTCCACAAGCTCCAAAACAGCTACTGCAAACCTGAACATGTGTTAAAATAAACGTCAAACACTTGCGTGTTGGTGAGAAATCAAGTTTAATGCAATACAGTAAATCTGCGCGCAACACGTGTATGTCTAGAGTTTAGCAAGGGTGTAATCAGATTGTGATCAAGCCTAAGATAGATCATAGCTCATAGTTCAATCCGTGCTCCCAATTGAGCACAAAAACGAGAAAACATACAGTGCAAGTGTAAACAAAGAAAAACCGTAAACGATAGGTCTCCCGTGTTCATCCAATGGTACCATGAAAACTTCGGAATAGGCCGAACAAAGCGGTTAATGATACACACATACAAATAACAGCCAAGTAAACATCCTCAACACATGGGATACTGCGCGACTAAAGTTCATAAACAGTTTAAGACTCTAAGTTTGTATGAACACATGAACATCCCAAAACATTAAAAATAAAAAGGGATTAGGTACGAGATAACTCACATGATAAACGGTGCGATGAAGATAAATAAAGCAAGAACCAAACAAGCAAAGTTAACCTATAAATAAGATTATCGGTTTAACGATTGGTTTTAGTGTCTTGATTATAACTAACCATAGGTAATATGCATCGATTTACTTAAACAAATTATAAACATTTACTAACCGAGATCTGGGCAGAAAAGAAGAGAAAGAAAAACAGGGGCAAGGAGAGCTGGAGTTATGTTGACGGCTGTGCTGCAAGGATCTTCAGCAGGGAGAAGGAGAAGAGATTAAGTGTCTGCGTGTGAAATGTTAAAGAAAATGGCTGGGTATAAATAGGCAAACCCTAGGGAACATAATCCCGGAAAAAGGGGAAAATATCTCACCAAATCTAAGCAAAAGATATGGCAGCAGGAAAAGGGGAAAAAGCTGTCAGGTTACTGTTCACAGCACATGGGATATGTCAGGCAAACACTGTTCAAGATAAGGAAAAGAAGATCTCAAAAGATATTGTCAGTCACCTTTTTCTGTCAACCAATAGGATTGACGCGCATGCTGCGCCGAAAGTAACTTTTCAGACACAAAGCAAGTTAGGTCAATAGCCCAAAAGATAAGATATCACCAAAGGTAAACGGCTGGATAAATCAAGATAAAAGACACAAGACTTAGCGCGAGAAAGCTGAGTGCGCGAGCGCGAAGGCACACACAGAAGGCTGACACAGACAAACCTTAGCGCGCTGCGGGAAGAACCACAAATCCTTAGCGCGTCGCGGAACGAACTGAAATCCTTAGCGCGTCGCGGGAAGAACATAAATCCTTAGCGCGTCGCGGGAAGAACATAAATCCTTAGCGCGTCGCGGGAAGAATTACAATTCTTAGCGCGCTGCGAGAAGAACTACAAATTTACAGCGTGTCGCGGGAGGATCTACAATTCTTAGCGCGTCGCGCGGAGAAGTATCATTCTTAGCGCGCCGCGGGAAGAACTATAGTTCCTAGCGCGTAGCGCAGGAACAGTCAATCTTCACGCAGGCTTCCTTGTAAGGAGTTTAGCGCGTGGAGCTGCGCAGACATCCTTAGGCGGGAAGAGCCAAAGGACAAGCAAGGAGTTAAGAGAAAAAGGGGTTCAAGGCTCAAGGGTTAAACAAAAGGGGGGGGGGGGGATGGCGACAAGAGAAAAGAAGGCGGGACGGCGGAAAGAAAAGAGAAGAAGAGGAAGGAGAGGCGGAAGAAACATTTTAAAAATATATATATACATAAAGATTTATTAAAGGTTAGATTTATAAAGATTATAATTAATTTTTAAATCATAAAAAGAATCGGATCAGAAAACGGGTATCTGGGTCGGGTCGGATTCGGGCAGATGTTACAAGCGGCTGGCATTTGAGAAGGAAGACAAGATGTTCTATCTTTATGCTTTATGTTGAGAAAAATTATGATGTTTTAAAACAAGTATTGATTGGTTTATATGAAATGGTTGACTTTTATTTATTCTATAAAAAGTTTTAATTAACTCTGATATCTGAAATTTTGTTTATAAGTAAATCCAAACCAAATGTAGGGCTGCCGGGATCGAGGCCTTAGACATAGATATTAGATCGTTCTAGACTGAACCACGTAAATTCTCATATTCTTTAAAATTTTGCAACTTGTTTGTGTGTGTGTTTGCAACCCGTTCCTAACACCCTTATCTTTGATAACCATCTTCTTGTAAATATGAAAAACACAAACAAATTGAAAGGACACACGTCCCTCTTTATATCACACACATTGAAATATGCACGTGCATTCAAGATTTTGAATTAGATCAGCGTTGGTTCGGTAGTTGCGATTTGGGTTAGCCGGCCAATATGGGTTATGACTTATGAACAAGGATTATGTGCATGATTGTGGATTGAGATTTTTAACTTTGTATATCTTTGATTGCGGTTATTAATTAAAATGGGCAATTTCATTGAATAGTAACCAACTTTCAAAAGTTTTTAATTAAGTCAGTCAAGTTTAAAAAATGTTCCAATTAAGTCACTCAATTTTTATATTTTATTAAATTAAAGGTTTTAACATGTTTTTAAGCATTTTTCCTTTTGTTTCACATATGAAATCTTTTTATCTTTTTTTTATGTTGACGTTGAGTAGTGATGTAAATTTTATTTTTTATTTTTAAATTTTAATATAATTGACATTTTTTTAATTTCTTAAATTTAACTATATATATTGCAAATTCCGACCTCCACATCTTATCCTCCATTTCTTGCTTCACGCACAAAAAAGTCGGTGAGACTTGATTTGAAGATTTATTGACCCAATTTGAAGAAAAATTGTATGAGTAACCTAATTGGAACACTTTTAAAACGTAGTTAGTAATTTATGAGGCATTCCCTAATTAAAAGGGTGATGATGAGTTAATTATATACAATATAAACCTAATAAGACAAAAAATAAACACACTTGAAAACGATGTACCCTGTAAACTTCTATCATGCTTAAATCACATCCCATTTAAATTGAAGATATCATTAAATTTTGTACAATTATAAAAATAGTTTCAAGTACAATCAGGGAGGAATTATGATTAAGGTAGTGTTAGTGGTTAATAAAAGTTATTGCTCCAATGACTCATAAATTGACACACATTTTGGAATGCTCCATGAATTTGTTCCAAGTAACATAAAGATGTCATAGCTAGACAATGGTGTCATGTCATTTCTCAATGATCATTGAGCACATCATTTATTTGATAAAAAGGATGGATCATAAACATATGTATCTTCTAAGTGATATTGTGATCTCATTTGTTCTTTTCAGTCACATTTCTTCATATCATGGAATCAAAGATATAGAAGAAAGCTTATAGAACCATTACCAAGTATCAAACCTCTACATAAAGAATATGAAGGGACATGAGAGCATATATATCAAATAGTTGGTTTAAGGGTATTTCTTTTACGTGAGAAAGAGTGTGAAAGGCACGCCAAGTATGTTTATGTGAATGAACAAAGTGAGATTTTTGTGATGGCATTGTGGCTCTTAGAGGGTGGGTTTGAGGTTAGATACTTGTACACGTGGACTTATTTTTGAGTCTTATCATTAGACTATGTGTTGTAGGCTAACTGAAGACCCTTAATTAAAGCGTCAATTCAATGCCACGTATGCTAAAAGTCATTACCTAACCAACCCAACCCTTTAACTATTTTAAGAAAATTTAATTACTTTTAAATAATATATATAGGGTTGGGTTATTGCAAACCCATTATGTGGTTCTAAAGCATGCCATATATACCTTTTTATTATTTAATTCAAAAAACTAAAAAGGACATTTTGGTCATTTTCTTATCTATTCTTTCCATTCATCACTTTTCTTTGACTTTTATGATGCACATATTTTTTAATAAAGCATATAACATCAACTCACTTCATTCAAACTCATCTTTTTTTTCAATAAATAAATTATTAACTGTTTCTCTCTCTTACATAAAATATCTAATATCTAAATTTTCAATAGATTATGCTATTTCACACAATAACATCATATTAGTATACATCACACACTTTTGAAATACATGATTACTAAGAGGAGATAATATAATTGTTCTACTTTACAAAATCACCCAGGACAATCAAAAGTTTAAACAAAACATTCTATTAAATATATCAACATCCAAAGTATCCATTATGCTATCTTCGCTCTTTGGATCTCTTTCATCGTTATTTCTTTGGTTTTGGGAGGCCTCTAGTTCCTTTAGATATTTTACGAAGCCATCTGTAACGAAATAGGCCCAAGCTCAACGATATGTATCATACTATATATAACTGAAGAAACATATCTAACAGATACGTAACATATGTATGTGATTAATAATTTATCATACTTAACGGACGAAAGATATGTAACAGATACCTAACATATGTAACACATAACATATGGCTTGTAACAAACAATCAGTTCTAAATTGTAATTTCTTAATAAACAAACAAATTAATTAATCAAAAAAATATATATATAAATTTGAAAAAACCTCAAACAAATCCAACTAATTTAAAAATCCACACCATTTTACAAATCTGAATTAAACAAAAATCAATTTTTTTAAAAAAAAAACCTAAAAAAAAGAAGAAAAACTCAAAAGGTTCTAAAAATCTCAAAGGTATAAAAACAAATTTTATAAACTTACAAAGAAATCGAGAATAAGAATTTAAATAAAAGAAATTTTATAAAGAAAAAATAATTAAAACAAATGAATTATTATACATATTAACAAGTGCAACCTAACAAAATAAAACAAAGAAAAGAAAATGTCAAAACTATGTTTCCAAACACCTGCCTTAATTCTTTTTCTCTTCCAAATCTCAGATTTGCTCACAAAATCAAACACGAACAAGGTGGATTAGCCAACCACCTCTGATTTGTCAGGGCGCCGTGAATGCAAACCTATAATAACGCTTGTTTTATGTTCTTCACCCTTTTTCGTCATTGATTTTTGCATCCTTTCATAAAGCTTCTTGAAAACCCTTGGTCTTACAGGTAGTCGATAAAAACAAATCAAATTGACAGTTTTGTAAGGCGTCTTGCAAAATAATATTAGAAATCAGTAGGGATGGCAAGGAAACCCGAATCTGATGGGAAAACTCAAAACCCAACATAAATGGGACGGGCATTAGGGTTTGGGACGGGTTTGGGATTAGTTTTGAAACTTTTCGTGGGTTTGGGATGGGCTTGGGATTTGTATTATACCTGATTACCTGATAACATTAACCCGTGTACTCGATTATATATCCGATGTACCCGACATAACTTTTTCTATATTTTGTCAAAATTCGATAGAAACCTGATGGGTTTTGGGACGGGTATACCCAATGGATATTTTGACAAAACCCGATTGAAAACCCGAAACCCGATAGGAAAACCCTAAACCTAACGGATAATTACCCGATTAAAACCCGACGGGTTTGGAACAAGCTTTCAAAATCAGGTATGAGCTTAGGAATGGCTAAACCCAACCCATTGCCATCCCTATACATCACAATTAAAAAAAAGAAAAAATTTCAAACATGGTAGGGTTGTTTTTTTTTTTATCAATTATGTAGATTTTGCTTTAGATTTGAAATTTGTTTTTGATGAGAGAGAAATGAAATGTTGGTAGATAAAAGATTTATGAATGAGAGAGAGAGAGATGATTTTGATGTGACATTAAGTAATCCATATACATTTTACCATATTGCCCTTTGGTACTTAAAAACTATATAATATTACTCTTTTCAAAAACCACTTTAGCTTGAATCAATCTCCACCCTTCATCGTATAAGATCAATGGTTCAAATAATTTAATAGTTTTCACAACTCAATAAGGTTTTCATTTTATACTTTTTTCACACACATATATATATAAATATATATATATTGAAGAGAAAGATAATTTTACAAAGGGCATTTGATCTAACAGTACCAAAGATCAGATAAGGCTTTGCCTTTTCAAGGGTGAATGCTCAAGTCCTGTCGTCATAAAAAAATTAGCGTGTAATTTATAAGTGGAGTTAGATTTTTTTTTCTAAAATTAATGATTTTAGGAATAACGTTTTTTTGTTTTTTTTTTCATGAAAGATGAGAAAAAAATGTACACAGGTTCTAACCAAAATTAGCCGAAACCACATACCAAATGGGGGTTTTAAGCCGCTTGAATACTTGACCCAACCAAAGTTCGCTTTATAGTTCCTATTCACATACCAAATGAAATGAATAGCTAACAATTAATTCAAATAATCACCAATCCTTATGAGGTTAAAAGAGACTTATTCCTAAACTCCAAATCACACACCACATGATCATACAATTGTCTGCATTAAATCCTTCCCCGAATTTGATATACTTGAAAAATCTAAACATCAATAACCTCGGCCGAACAGGAATAAAAAAAATTAGTCTCAAACTAGGAAGCAACGGAATGCCG